>NC_064291.1:5642740-5815065 GCF_019186545.1 Solanum stenotomum | reverse complement strand
TAATAATAATAATAATAATAATAATAATATAATAATATAATAATAATAATAATAATAATAATTCAATATGGGCAATTTAGAAATTGTATAAAAGAATTAAGGGCAAAAAGGTAATATACTTGATCAACATAAAAGGGCTTTTAAGTTAAAAAAAAAAAAAAGCTTCCCCCCTAGCTTTTAGCTTTTGGCTTAAAATAAGTCATTTTTGACTTAAAATAAGTCACTTTGATAATTGTCAAACACTCTAATAAGTCAAAAACTGGCTTTTAAGCCAGTTTGACCAGCTTAAAAGCCCATCCAAACAGGCTCTTCTTCAAACACCTGATGGTGTTAGATATGTAAGCATAAGATAAATGTAAAGAATCATAACCATAATACAAAACCCAAAAAGTATACAGTTACACGATGCTATTATAGTGTGACTCCTATTATGTCCAATCATGTTATGACAACATCATCTTACAAGGAAAAATTTCTATATTTTCCTTGGTCACATGATAAGTCAAATGTATTGGTGAGATAATTAAAGAAACTAAGCTTATGAAATATCTTGTTTTCACCTATAGCCTCTTCCTTATATAATGTTGCTACATCTTCCCCCGCCTACTCCACATCCTCCAAAGGAACCCGAATCTGGAGAATAGACTCAATTACTTAAGAACTTGCCTATAGCCTATCCAACTTTGATTATGATTTCATTTGCTGCACTCCTATTACATTGTCAAAGTGGTGCATCAACAATGGTTTTCTTTGGGGGAAGCAAGCGGCAAGAGCTACTAATTTGAGAGACATTTAAGCGATTGGAAGATAGCATCTTAAGCTAATGTGCAGGTTTGTTAAAACTAATTGCAGAGCCAAACAACTGTAGTCGTAACAGAGAAGTGTGTCTTGTTGTCTAGATATAGAGATTCCTATTACTAAAAACATGAATATTGATATTTGGCTAGTGTTCTTGCGTAGAGTTTTACGTATTTGTAATGAATTTGTATCTCATATATCTTAGTATATTCCTAAAATATATATTGAAGAGCAAGCATATTTCTGCAGGAATATATGTTCCAGAATCCAGTAGTTCCATAACGCCAATTTACAACTCAACCTAGTAATATATTTGAATTCTACTAACAGAAAATATAAATCAACTACTGTCAAAATAATGAACTTCATCCAAAGAAAGCTACAATATCATATCAGTATAAACCAGCAGATATAACTAATGCATTCGAAAAACATGAGACCAAAATAAAAGTAGCAACAAAAATATGGTGAGAAAGTAAACAAATGTGAGAAATCGGGATAATCACGCAGGCAAAACGAAGAATGCTCCCACTAAACCATTAAGATGGTGGCAGTAATTAACACATAATATTATGTTAGCTTAGAATGCATAAAGGCGAAGCTCTAAAAATGTTAAACCACTGGACATGGCGAACACAATCAATAGATATTTTAAAGTTTTTTTTTTTGGGTTCAACAATCAGTAGATATAAATGGTCAGATTGAGAAAAAGAGACCGCCTCAAAAACAGAAATGTGTCACGGGAAAAGAGAGGATCCCTATTGAGGTTCACCTGATCTACAGAATTCCAGAGCATGAAGGTTTAAAGGCAATAAATTCAGAATAGAATTGCTACTCCACCACTAAAGCTCAACCAAAACCGTCTGATGCAAACAATACATGCTAGACATTTATGACCCTCGTCAATTTTCATGTGATACATTATATTATCTAATAATGCAGAGACCAAAATCAAGAAAAATGAGAGACATATTAAAGGTAAGTTTCATACCTTAGAACATGGAGACCGTCTTCTATGTCCAATTTGAGTCTTGTCATTCATACGTACCAGGAAGCTAACCTGTAAACTTTAAAGTAGAACTTTCTATTACCACAGAACACCAACAATCCATTCATATGATCTCACGACTTTGTTTATCATAACATCAATGACAAAAAATAATTTACCAACTTGCCTGCTGATTCGTGCTAGTCCGTGCCAATTTTTCACAAAAAGAGATATGTGTATTTTAAGGTTAACCATCATGTCATCAACTTAAGGTAGTTTGTTGTTTGTTTTATCTCCATTAGCCTCCAACAGAGTTAGATAAAAGGATGGGTGTTGAAGAAAAATTAGAAGATTAATTGTTGTGGTAGCAGAATGTAACTCATGTAGACCGCAAAATTGTGAACTCACCCTATAAGGAATTTAGTGTTGCAATCTCTACTCAAATCAGAAATTCATAGTCGGTAAATCAAAAATCGAATCAAAATGGGGAGAACCTATATTTTCTTGGTTTGATTTGGTAAAATTGAGGTCGGTATACCTAATGCATAACGATATAAAAATTTGATAGATTGTTTGAATTTCAAGCTTCTGCTCCATTCCGGCATCTCATGCTTGCAATTCTCCCCTATCTCCTTGAAGTAATAGACCTGAATAGGAGAAATTATTACATTAAATACAAATTTGTAAATAGGCAAGTCGGAGAGGAGAAGGAGAAAAAAGGCCAGTGCTACAAATTACAATGAACTCTAAAATGTAGTGCATGCAACGGTATAACAACCCTAAATACCCAAGAAATCAACAAAATTGAAAGAAAATTCAAACCAATCCAATGAAAAATTAACCTAAAGGCAAAATAAAAATAACATAAAATTAGATTAATCGATATCCGCTAGGTTCTACACTGGCAGGAAAAGGTATAATACCAATGGGAAAGAAATTTAAAACTGAAGGGACGGTAGAAATCATTCCCAGAAGAAGAACAATAAGCTCACTTTACACAAGTTTTTTGTTAAATGTTCCAATGAAAAAGACGACACAATTAGTAGCACACGTGTTTCTTGATAAATAAAGAGCAATACACGTGTTAATAGAGTAGGTCATATATCTATGACAGATGGGCCCATTATAATGTACTATTTACATTAGGAATTACCCCAAAGTTAATATTAGAATTACCTATTTGCCCTTGTTCGTCCTTCCCTACTCCCACTTCTAAATAAGAGTAATATATATGAATGATAACTCAACATTCAACTAAGTGCACCCATTCAACCTCCTTAGAATATGAGTGCAAGTAGATAATATTAATATACCAATTAAAAAAATATGCACATAAAATATTTAACTCTGCAAAGAGATCGTAAGTTCACGTGCATCAAAATTAGCCCAATAAATCCGCCCCGTAAATAACCATATTGTTTTTTTTTTTAGGTAATACTGAATTAAGTTACCAAGCTTGTTAGTTCACCTCTTTCTCTTACCGTCTCTATTACTCCTTTCCGTTTCAAAGTACTTGTTAAGTTTCATTTTTCGAGAGTTAATTATGTGAACTTTGATCATTATTTTAAGAAATGTTACAATATTAAGATGAGAATAATCACAACTTATAATAGTATTTTTATATGATTTTTGAATATCTAAATTATAATTTAAAAATATTGCGTTACTCTATAATTTAGCTTCAAGATAGTCAAAAATATGATAGCTAATACGAAATATACTTTTGAGAACTTTTTTTTTTTTTTTCAAATAAGAAGTTTTAATAGATTTGTGTTTTCTTGTAATAGCGGGACAAACACTAATTTGATGTTTTTTGTTTTAGACTTCTTTTAAGTAATTAAGCTAAATATTAGTATTTTTTTTTGTTCCAATTTATATATGATCATATTATTTTCTTTTTAATTAGTTAAAAAACTAATGAAATATATTTTTTAAATAAATTTTTAAATTTTTTATTTTATTCTTAATAATATGATTTATAATCATATAAACATTTATGATTTATTTATAACATAAATTATTAAAATCTTTCTCTTATTCATAATTTCAAATCCAATCAAAATATCATCACAGAAAAGTAATATTATTTTAGTTAATATACAATCACATCATATCAAAGATGAATTTGCTAATCAGGTTATCCATGGACTAATAAGCAGACATTAAGATAGCATTTGGTCATAAATTTCTGAATATTTCCGTGAAATTGGATTTGAATGAAATTTTAATATGTATTTGGTCATAATTTTCAAAAACACATTTCACTTTTTTTAAAATTAGATAACCACACACAACATGAAACATGATTTATACCTATAAGTTCTAAAAACTATATAAAAAAATACCCATAAATTTAGCACAAAATTACCATTTTAATAATGAGCTAGATTATACATTATTTGAAAATCATAACACAAAAAAACACAAATAACACAATTAACAGCTACTACAATTCATCAAATTGCACATAATTATAAAGATACATCGGTGCAAAAAAATAATTAACATCAAGGGTAGTAACTCGTTATTGTTTAATATAATCTTCTCATATTCTACGAACAATCTCTTCATGACAAGCACACATTTCTAGATTAGGAGGGCAATACTATCTAGTGTTATGATGGAATGAATAAAAATCTTTTGCTTTTAATTAAAAATGTTGGGTTCAAGTCTAAATTATTTTCTTAATAACAAATATTTCTTCTTTTAAATAGCCTTACGCAGTGCAAATTAGACTCAATATAATTGACATCCCAATACAAATATTTGTTTCAAAATTTTATATCATTTTTTTTTCTAAATATAATAATAACTAGGTAATTTGTTCGCGTAATTGCATTGAACTTGCAAATAATCCTTTACTAATATCCATACATTAAAAATAATAGAGAAATAGGTTCTTAAAAAAATATTAGCAATATTCCAACATGAAGTTGATTATTTGTCATTATCACATACCTCAAGAACCTCTAATGAATGAATTATTGAGGAAATAATAAATCATTGGTTCTTTAATCAACATTAAAAGGAAAATAAAGAAGAAAATAAGAATATATATAAAAAGGCATTTCGTAAGAAAAAGAACACATTTAAGTTATATAGATTATTCAATTGTGATTTATGTCTTAGGAAAAAATTCAAAAATTTGTTAACAGATTCAAAAAGAAATTACGCTTGAACATGAAAGCAATTATAACTTTTGAACTTGCATAATGAATTTCTTCAATTAATAAGTGAGAAACTTCATATCTATGTAAAAATAGATAATATGTAAGCTTATATATAGTACTTTTAAGTTATAGAATTTTATATAGAATATCAAAACATGAATTTTTTGAACTGAGTACAATAATTATTTTCTACACAATGAATATACCTACTATATGTGTATATGTTCAATATAACTGGAGACAATAACTTTGCAGAAACATAAACAATAGAGTTTAAAACCTGTACTCAAAAACAACTATTAATATCATAAGCATAAATTAATGACTATAAAAAAATACCAGGATATGTAAAATTAATTGAATGAAAAAGAAAGGAAAAAACCAAGTTCACTGAATGCACAATGTCCCCTTTCCCCTCTAATACATGAGGTTTAAAGAATTAGACCCTCTCAGGATAGAACGATTTTATTCACCAACGTATTGATACAAAAATAATGGTGTCAATAAGCCACACAACAAGAGCAAAGTACATGAATATTTAATTGTGCAGAAGAAGAAGAAGAAGTTCAGAATTTTTGTTGCTTTAAAATGAGAGGAAATTCCTCTATTTATGTACAACAAAGGATAGTGTGAACACATGCTTATTGTGCCTTATCGGAAAGGTCACAACTCTTTGGAAAAGTCACAACCCTTCGGAAAGGTCACAACCTTACATAAACGTCACAACCTTTCATAAAAGTCGCAACTCTTCATAAAATTCACAACTTTTCATAAAACTCATAACTTTTCATGAAAGAGAAAGGCTAGTTTTGGAAATAAATAAATTAAAAGGGAATCCTGGTTTGTGGTGGCGCCACGTAGGCGGGCCTATGGTTCTCTTTTATATATATACTAGGTAAATTACCCGTGCTTCGCACGGGATTGAACTATTTCATTAAGCTTACATATGATCTTTCAATAATATTAATATTTTCGATACATACACTACATTGTCAAGAACATTTAGGTTAAGGCAAAGCGTTCCTCCGAAATCTTAAATGCTATATTTTAAATTTTTTATTATAGAAAAATTATGAGTCATAGAGAGATTTTAAGTATAAAAAAGAAGTCTAAGAAAATCTCCATAGAAATAGTTGGTCAGAAGTAATGAAATTTGCTAAATTCCAAAAAGTTATAAAGAACAACATCAGACGTTAAGGAAGAGACCAAAAAGCCTCGAACAACAACACTCTCAAGTAAAGTGGAACATCACGCCCATACAAGAACATAATTAACTAAACTCAAATGGAAGACCTTCAACTCCTTTCTTATGAACCTCCATCAATATGTTTTTATTATAGTATGACGTATCATATATATGTTAAAAATGACCCTAAAATTGTTAGTATCATAAATGTTTTTCCTCATTGTCTCAAATTAGTCATTACTATTGCTTAGGTTTCATATCACCGGCCCCAACTTATTTGGTCTGAATGGAACTGTTCACAACTGGATATTCGAAACCAAAATTTTGACACATAACATATTAAAATCGCACAACATAATTTTGTGAGCACTTGAACTCACAAATATCCACAAATAATAATAAAGACAACCTTACTTTCCTAGCAATCAAGAATAAAAAGGCATATTGCTTAACATATTTTTTAAAAAGATAGTGTATCGAGTTGTATCCAAGTTTACAGTTCACAGATTTAATTGAAATAATCCAAAAGAAAAAGTTCTTACTTCATTATAAAAAAACAAAAAAGTTTATCAAAATAAAGAGTCATCACTACAGTAAAAATGATCTTTAATGGCAATTAATAACTTAATTGTCGTTAAATATGTATTTTCAAATGCAATTGGTACTCTCTATAAATGTCCCTAAAATTTATAGCAACATTGAATCTAATGACAATTAATTAATGTCGGAAAAGCCTCTAGCACTTTTCGTTGTTCATATTTATTGCCGATAAAAATTATTTTTGTTATAGTGTACTATGGACATTTGTTTGTTCCAAGAAAACTTGATCTCTTATTATGCCCAAAAAGAAGAGACGAAGAAATATGACAAATTACTTAACTTGCGACAAAAGAAGTGAACTAATTGTGCCTATACTAATATTCTAGGAAGAGTGCGATGACATAAAAATTGTTTGTACCTAAGAAAAAATAATTAAAATAATATATTAATTGTGGCAAGCAAGAGAGCAATCTGCTTTGTAACTTCATCATTGGTTCCGTATTAGTTATCACATATTTATTGTTGTGTGCTATCAAATATAGCACAACCCACAAGAAATTTTCCCAAAAAGTATATGAAAAAACTTACAGAAAGGGACAAAAGAGAAGATAAATTTTCAATCATCCTCATTGGAATTTTTAACAGAGTTTAGAAAAAGTCACCAAAATAACAAATAGAAATTGCAATAGATACATAAATCACTACGACTTACAGTAAAAGATGAAGTTTCATGAAATATGTGGAAGAAAACTTTGAGGAATGAAACACATTTCATTAGAAGTTTAATTAATGTACTTGAATTCGACTCCCCTATAGCAAAAAAAAGAACTACAAATAATAGTGACAGAAATAAAAGTTTTGTTTACTAAAGAACCAAATGTAATTAATTCAACCATTTCAAAAACGTTATGAGTTGTTGAATGAGAGGTGCAAGAGTAGTAATGTCGCATTGCAATCAAAATCAATATTCTTTGTTTACACGAAGAAACCTGTAGAAAGGGACAAAAGAGAAGATCAATTTTCAATCATCTTTGCTGAAATTTTTAACAGAGTTGAAAAAAAATCACCAAAATGACAAAAAAAATTTGTCATAATTATATGAATCACTAAGCTCCATGAAATAGGAGGCAGAAAACTTTGAGGAATGAAACAAACTTCATAAGAAGCTTAATTAATGTATTTGAATTTGACTACCATACAACGGAAAAACACCTACAAATAATTGTGGTAGGAAATCCCTCTATTTATAGACAACAAAGGGTAGTGTGAACAAATGTTTATTGTGCCTTATCGGAAAGGTCACAACTCTTTGAAAAAGTTACAACCCTTCGGAAAGGTCACAACCTTTCATAAAAGTCACAATTTTTTTATAAAAGTCGCAACTCTTCATAAAAGTCACAACTGTTCATAAAAGTTACAACTTTTGATATAAAAGTCGCAACTCATGAAAAGATAAGGCTATTTTTGGAAATAAATAAATTAAAAGGAAATTCTGGTTCGTGGTGGCACCACGTAGGCGGGCCTAGGGTTCTCTTTTATATATGATATGATAATTTTTTTTAACAAGTTAGTTCTGCAACTCTCCAAATCAAATGAAATGATAAGTGAATTTAAGTCTGTTGCAACCGAAATATATGATATAGGAATAAGATTTTTATTTTTATTTTTTTGGCTTAGATTTTATGTCTCCATCTCGTTCCCATTGTGTCTCGTGAATATCCGATACGGTCCATAAATTCTGGAGGTATTTAGATGATCTATTCGGCTGGAGTGTTCAATTGCACAGAAGAGACGAATTGAGATGTCTAGATGTGCAAACTCAAAGTTGGAGTGTTTATTTGTCAGTTGAAGCCAAGTTTGAATGTCTATTTATATATTATGCCTAATAATTTTGCTATAAAAATGCTCAACTAGAATAAGAAAAAAAACTCTATTCTTTTCATTATATACGACAACATTTCATTGTGCATGGTGTTTAAGAAAGAAAGACTTTTGACACATGCAAAAAGTACCAATATACTCAAGTATAGAAATGTGTCGGTCTGTTTGGAACAAACATAAAAAGAAAGAGCATCACATAAAAATGGATAGATCATAGTGGATCGACATACAACAAACCACTTTGAAGTTTGTTTAGATGTTCAATCAAATTAGTTAAGGAAAATAATAACCTTTATGCTGATCATATAACAAACCTACTTCAGCTTTCAAGATTGTATTGGTGTTCCGATAGGCGAGAGGTGTGAAGCCAGATCGTACTAAAGATAATGATAGATTTGTACATCACCAGTTTCCGACTCATGTTTTGATCTTTCATGCATGAATTTCTGTTTCCAACTCTTCTAGAGCTGTCCATAACTTCGAATCGTTGAAATCCTTGATAACAAATGTTGCCCCGGCCTCTGATAGTAATTTTTCGGGGTTCCTCAGACCTAAACCTACAACCGGCATTCCAGCAGCAACTCCTGCTTTTATTCCAGAAATAGAATCCTGTTCAAGTGGAAAAAGAAACAACAAAAAAGTTAAAACATATTGTAGTTTTCCAACAGTTTTCGTTTATGCACGTTTATCATAAGACTTTTATGTGTACTCCAAACCTCAAAAACAAACGCGTGCTTAGGAGATACTCCTAGTTCTTGAAGAGCCTTCAAGTAAGGGTCCGGAAAAGGTTTTGCTCGTTCACATTCACTTCCGATGATAAGTAGTTCAAAGAAATCTGAAAGGCCTAGCATTGAGATTATCAGCTCAGCGTTTGGTCTTGGAGCATTAGTGACAGCTGCTCGTTTCAGACCGTGGTCCTCAATCCATTTGCATACCTCCTCAAGCCCATTCAATGGTTTTAGCTGTTCCGATGCAACTCTGTGGATTTTCACAGGAATGTTGTTATGATTGGCATCAAAACATTATAGCAAGCAAATCTACCTTATTTAATGTAAAAGAAAATAGAACTCGTAGATATCGGCCTAGCACACCAAGTTATGCAATTGAGACAGATTCTGATCTGAATCATGCTATTTATCGGTCATATACTGGGAAATCTGATGCTAATTGTTATGACATATATATACTTCAGTTTGGAGGGAAGCCTTGGAGCAATTGTAAAGTTGTCTCCATGTGATCTATCGGTCACAGGTTCGAGCCATGGAAGCAGCCACTAATGCTTGCATTATGTTAGGCTGTCTACATTGCACCCTTTGGGGGCACCCTTCCGCGGACCCTGCTAACGTGAGATGCTTTATGGACTGGGCTACCCTTTATATATATACTTCAGTTTGATTGAACTAGTTGATGATGATGCAGTAGCTTACCTTCTAAACATGTCTTCCTTATCATCCATAAATTTGATAGCTCTTTCGAAATCCCAATCCGGGAAGAGTACATGACAGAGTTCATCATTGTGCATACCGCTAATATTCTTTATGAAGAATTCCTCACTTATAGGTGCTCCACCATTAAAACCTATCTGTTTGAAATGAAAATTACTATCTACTTGATTTCATTGTACAGAGTTGGAACTGATTGTAGCAGAAGGAGAAGGCAATACTACCTCTTGAAGCATTTCTCGAAAGGCATAGTAGTGTATAGGATCCGAATCACATAACGTTCCATCAATATCAAATAATATCGCTTTCAATGGAGCTTCAACTGGCAATAAACATTTACTGCTTCAAGGAAAATGGAGAATTAGTAAGTGAAGCAATGCCATACAGAAAATCCACTTTTCTCTCTCTATATATATATATGCTAGACGAAGAAGTTCTAATTCTTCATATAGATGCTAGATAATGTACTACAAACTCAATCTGGTAAGACACAACATATTGCAATAAATATAACTAGACACAAGTTGCAGAAATTGTCAAAAAATATGCAGTATGATACTGCAAATTGGTTCCGAAAGGTCTTTCCTTTGCCTATCGGCTTGGCTTCTTCACGAAACAAGGAGGACATATTCGTGTAGGAAGGCCAATGGCTACATAAACTAAAAGACTATAACTATAAGACAAGCCGGAAGCGGCTCGCTTCTATTCTCGTTAGGATTGGATATAGATGGAAACTCTATAGATCGTAGTAGTTCGCCAACCTCTCAAACTAACATACAGTACAATTTTACTTCACGGCACACCCAAAATAAAGGAAAGAGCTTCGCTCGTTTGGTGTTCCTCCTCTGACGAATGCTTCTTTTCTCTTCTCTGAAGTCTACAACAAACCCTTCTTGGTTCAAAATATACGAAATCTCTCGAACAGTGTTGCCTTTTTAGATAAAGTGGTAACACAATTCAATGTAATATCAGAACATTTAGAGGTCCTAGGTTTAAGTTTCATCAGTACCCCATACTGTCGGGCAGCAAAGCTTACACTTGTTCACTAATTATGACAGTTCACCAAGGCCTCTTTCCTACTCCCTTTTCTACTCACTCGTATGGGTCGTGACCCCCACAAAAGGGGAGGGAGTCAACTGAACATCTCAGACATTGGCAGGAATTTAACCCACATCCTGCCCCCAAATCTTAATCACCCCAAATGATCGTATTGGGTGAATTGTGACCTCACACATAGAAGTGCCAGCTACAGATTCGGCCGAATTCACTAGCTTTGGTTCAAACCCTCTATTTGTCTTAAAAATTCATTAAACATGTACAATTTACCAATTTAGAACCTACTATCTTAAAAAGTCTAGAATTCAGAACCCATAAACTACAAATCATGGCTCCGCCTCTGACCTCACTACCCATTCTAATTTACATTTCTAACAAATTAAGCTTTTAGACATAGTAATCATACAATTTAATACTAACAAGAAAAATATAAAAAAGGAGTTACCTTTCGTGTTGGTTAGAAATTGATGAAGACAAGGACATCTGAGGAACTACTGTAGCAATCTTGGAAAGATTGTTTGTTGAGTAAAATTGTTTGTTCTGTACATAAGAAGGAACACTGCAAAGAGAAACCAGAGCGCTCATATAGTTTTCTTTTTTTCTTTTTCAGATAAAAAATATGAACTTTCCACTTTCTACCAAAATATTTTCTTGATTTTGGATGTGCTGCTGAGGTGTGTGTGGTTCTGTTGTTTCCTCTTGAGATCCAACTCAATTTGGCTAACAATTGTTCGAATATTCTCTTTCAACCTATTTATCTTTAGTTCAATACTTCAATTAGAGGTTTATTGACTCGATTAATTTAGAATAGTATTCACATTCATTTAAAAGGGAAAGTACTTCTTATAGAAAATAGTCAAAATACATGAACATACATTTTAAACACATTTTATTTCTAATAAATATAATATTTTTTCCTTTTACACATATTTTATTCTTAGTAAAAATATTACCTATAAAGAATTTTATTCTTATTTTTTTTCTTTTAAAAGTCGCTTGACTAATAAATAAGTAGGGAATTTTCTTTTTCCCCTTTTAATCTCATTTTATCAATTTTATGCCAGTGTTTGATTTTGAGCAAAATGCAATCTATCGGTTCATGTGCATGATTTATTTGATTTGTCAGCTTGTTTCTAAGTATTTTCAGTGGTTTTTTTTGTGTGTGAAATTTGAATGATTAAATCGATAACGATCAATATTGATTAGCTTATAACTGATATCTTAATGATTAGATAATGATTTAACATATCTACAAAATCAATGGCTAATAAGTCAAAATGATAAACTTCAAAATCGAACGGACCGATATGCATCCTACCCAAGGATGGATGGCTATCCTATTGAGGCATTCAGTGGTAAGGTTATAACCCTACAACCATCCAGACAAAAGTGTATAACAACCACTCTTATTCTACAAGATTGTCACTGAAGTCCTAACAAACAGAATCAAGGGTGTATTGGCACTATTATCAGCTCCTCACGTCACTGAACTTGCACTCCCAAGTATTCTATTTTGGTTCTACTCAACTTGAACACTTTAGACTCCCAAGATCAGAGCTCCAAACCTCCAACTTAGCGTTAACACTTTGACTAGGCCTTACCTCAATATATAACACTTTGACTGGTTAACCAACAGAGTCAAACACAAAAAAGAAAGAGTGGGAATATATACAATGTAACTGGAAAGAGCCTTTGGCATCTGTAGGCAGTGCATGAAACGAGTCAAAGTGAGTTCCGATATCATGAAGGGAGGAGGCATGTTTGGCTAGACAATCCGCAACTTGATTTGCCTCTCTGAAGCAATGAGAGATAGTTGCATTAACCAAGGTCCAGTTTATCCAGATTCTTATCAATAACATTCTTTAGTTTATAATTGCTAGTGAATATGTCTTGGATCATTTTCGGTGACAAATCTGTGAGTCCAACTCCAGCTTCAGATCTGTGAAGCCTAGCATGTTGCATAAGGCCTGTAGTCAGAACTTTTGCCATATTGTTACTGTTGCATTTGACAGAAATAACAAAGGCACTGATGCAATATCCCATTCACCATCTCTAATGAAGTCATTGATGGCTTATGTAAGTCCACCACGAGTCAAGGGACCAGGTCCTTGACTGAAAACAGCTAAGAACAGAATGCAAACAATCACTGTAACATCAAGTAAAACGTGGAAACCTTCTTGCGCAAGGAAGGAAAAAACCACGACCTACCATGTAAGATTTCTTCAACAACTTCACTAAAAACACGAGCAAGGCTTTAGATTACAACCTCTTGCAACCTAGGAATTAAACTCTTAAGCCTTCACCCTTACAATGACTTTATTGTAAGCACTCTGTACAATAACTCCATTGTAAAGACAACAAAGGCTAACTCTAGCCGACAACACTACAACGGCTAATTAACTCTAGCCCACAACCCAACAATGACTAACTCTTGCCCACAACTCAAATCTGTAAGATAAGAGAGAATATAAAATACCTACACAAGCTTCTCATGAGAGGTTTAAATAGATTTTTTTTAACCATCAACTCTAAATAATTTATATGTGCAAATTGACTTGAGAGAGGTAAAAATTGATGTTTTATACTAGAAGAGCGGATACACTTGTATCAGGAAAAATATCCTTAAAAGACAAGTTTTGGTGAATTCTATATATACAAGTGTTTGTGAAGAATGTATTTTCCATAAGATTTTCGACATAGTTTAGGTAGAAAAATCACACACCTAATAGTTTAAATATGAAATTCATGAAAAAATCTAGATACTTTAAATGTGTTATTTTACCTAACTCTAAATAATTTATATGTGCAAATTGACTTGAGAAAAAGGTAAAAAGAGATATTCTTTATTGTAATTTTAGGAGAGCTACATGATGAATATTGGATTAAAAAAAAAAGAAAAAGCAACCATACTTGGAAATGAAGCCAAGTTGTTGGCCCAAATAAACACAATTAATTTAAGAGGCAGAAAATGTCAGTAAATCTATGTGAAGCATCCTCTGGCAAACAAATGCAAACAAGCATAGCTCCATCAGAATCATCTTGTGGCAAAAAAACACAAACTTGTGGTGTTGGTGTGAGATCAATTGGGCCAGCATAAATGGGCTTTCCCCAACCAAAATCAGCAGATTCATACATTGAAAATCTAGTCCATTGGGTTATAGTAAGTTTACCACCAAATTCTAGCTTTGTAGGCCTATTAACTTGGATATAATCAATAGTTGACCTCAAATATGCCTCAGAGACCGAAAGCCTTGCATTACGTACCAAACATATGGTATCAGAGATAGGTCCATTAATGATTCCCGAGACATTACTAGTAGCACATGCCACAGATACTGCATTCCCATAGAAACCTGATTTGAGTGGTGGATTTGTAAGTCTAGATCTACAATTTACTGAAAATGTTAGCCTTAGCTCGTAATCGAGAGGGCTAACATTGATCAGTGCGTTGACCCATGACCTCCACACATGAGCTGCCATTGCATCAAAGGTGGTACATGAGATGTTAGGACCAACTAAGGTCTTCAAATGAGCTTGGAAGTCTCGAGTAACACGATAACATTTTTGAACAGGCTTGACTAAACAAAGTCTCCTCGTGAAACTAAATGCATCATCTATTCTTTTGAATTCTATGTGTGGGTATTGAATCAATGGCGGATCATTAGGGATAAGTGTCTCTCGATCCCAACATGGTTTGGGATTGACTGTCAATTTGTTCAACCTCGCGGTTGAAGCCCATGCACTTAGGAATTGCATTGCTCCAACCCCGTCACAAAGACAATGACAAACTCTCAAACCAAGACTAAATCCACCGCAGCTAAAACGTGTTACTTGTGCTATTAGCAATGGCATATCAATAACTTTATATTGTTCTTCATTTGGGAATGTGTAAACCAAGTTTTTCCATGCAGGATTTGGGACTGTTAAATCACCAAGATTTAGTATCGTCATCTCTGAACAAGCCTCAACTAGAAGCACACCTTGTTTTGGCCCAAAAAATACTTCTAACTTCCCCTCCTTTGTTTCGCGTAACCTACCTGAGAAAGGATAGTATGGTACCAATACACTTGCAAGAGATTCTTTTAACACATTGATGATCGTCATCACATCCATTTTCCCATTGGATCGATAGAAATACATGGTTGGAGTAAAAACGCGAGATCCAATCATATCATCAAGATTTGAGAGGTAAAGGGTGTCACCGTAGGATGGAGGGATAGGACTTGATGGTAAGATTGGAGAAATTGAATTGATGGTTAGAGGTATTTGAAGTTGAGGAAAATTAAGTTCTTGTACCATGGGAGTCATGATGAGATTGATTACCTTTTACTACTTTAATTCATCACATCTTTGGTTCGATTGGAGACACTAAAATATCCCAAAATTATTGCCAAGAAAACTTCCAAAGTTAAAAGACTATGAAGAGTTAAAGTAGGTAAGGAGCAAGTAAAAAGTAAAACTATTCAAACTTTAATTTGGATTCTCAATTTTAAGACACCATCTTTGGTTTCTTTTAACTTATATCATGATTCAATAAAGCAACTTCACATTATTTATTGTTACCTCATTTCATCCACATAAGAGAACCAACTTTGTTTGGATGGTTGTTACCTATTGTATGGTATATTTTACTTATTATATGCAGAGGCGGAGTTAGAAGTTCAGGTATGGGTTCAGTCAAACTCAATAACTTTTGTTCAAATAGTATATTTGTATTAAGACATATTAATATGTATATATACATATATTAAATTTAGAGCCCAGTTAATAGCATTTGAAATCGTCGTTATAAAATTCAAAACTCATAAGATTAAAATTATAGTTTAGCCTCTGATTATATGTTTGTTCTAGTTGTTATTTAAATTTTATCATCTTCTATCACTAAATTCATCATTATGTAGTCATAAAAAAATTCATTTTATGCCATGACTGATTTTCTGTGGTCCATCGTTACATTTTTTTTATTTTTGAAGTATTTAATAATCATTTAATACAAAGTAAGAAAAGTAAAACTTGGAAAATTCTTAAAGTTCGTTGGTTTCTATTATTTTTTTTATAACGTATTCCCTCGACCTTGGACTGTCTTTCTCTGTCAATTTTTCCTCCTTTGATTTTTGTATTATTTTTTGTAGTGTTCCATTTGACGTTCAATAACTAAAAATGTAATTTTAGGTTTTATCTTATAGAAAATATATTATATTTGACTATTTATATTATGGTAATTGTCAAATTTGAAGTAACTAGTTTCACGGTTGCACGTCTGTATCGTATCATCAATGTTGTAAAATAGAATTAGCATTACTAAATCAAAATATTTTCATAAATAGTTATAATTGAAAGACCATAGGACAAGTGTTTTTAAATGATTAATACAAATTGTCATAGAGTTGCTTGTTTTTTGAGATCAAAATGATCAAATATCATTGAAACATTTCAAAATACAATCAAAGTTAAAATATTGTGAGAAAGTGATATTTCTTTAGTAGTATTGTTTTTTACTTCACTCAATTTGTAAACAAATTTAACCAATAAAATAGCAAAAAAATATCTATATANAGTGTTGTAAAATAGAATTAGCATTACTAAATCAAAGTATTTTCATAAATAATTATAATTGAAAAACCATAGGACAAGTGTTTTTAAATGATTAATACAAATTGTCATAGAGTTACTTGTTTTTTGAGATCAAAATGATCAAATATCATTGAAACATTTCAAAATACAATCAAAGTTAAAATATTGTGAGAAAGTGATATTTCTTTAGTAGTATTGTTTTTTACTTCACTCAATTTGTAAACAAATTTAACCAATAAAATAGCAAAAAAATATCTATATAAAGAAAGCTCATCAATAGCCTTTCATCTTGAGGTTATGACCATAAATGATGGACACCTTTTTAAGTACAATTTCTCTTAAATATTCATACTTGAAATTTAGTATGTGCATGAAACTAATAAAGATTACTATGATATTTCAATATTTTATCTTTATACATAATATATCTTTTATAAAATATTATTACTCAATTAATATTTGAGTAAGACTATCATAGAGAGGTGATTTTACAAAAAAAATGTACTTTTATAGTGAATGTCAACATTGTTTTTAAGTAGAATGTTATAGAGACAAAAAATATAACATCAAAAATTAGTTCTAAAGAAAATTAGGCTGTTATAGTAAAATAGTGTTATAACGAATGATGGTTAAATAGAGGTTTGAATGTATATCAAATATTTAGCTTGACTAATTCTTTGTTTATATAATTAACTAATCAGTTAAATAGTAAAAGATGTTGTCTATGCATTGAATTAAGTAATTAAAGAAGTACAAAATTATAAATTTATTTAATAAATAATACTTATTGAATTAACATATTAGTAACTTAATTAAGATTAGTAAATAAATTTTAATTTAAAAATTAATTATTATATGATTAAAGCGAGTCAATCAAGCTTAATTGAGATCAAGCTTTTATCATACTTTTATCGAGCTAAATTTTGATAAAAATCAATTTGAGCTAAATATAGGTAAGTCATTTGAGAAAATCATTTTTTTTGAGCTAACCATCTCTTGTTTTATCAGTTTTCTGTCCAAAATAAAAATCAGAACCCTAAAAAATCGGGAAAAAAATGCCGAATGCAGAGAAAAAACTGGAAGCATCTTCTACTGGAACACCACCACCATCGCCGCCGTGGGTTGAGCTTCCGGCGGAAATCACGATGGACATTCTGCAGCGGCTAGGGACGATAGAGATATTGGAGAGTGCGCAGAGGGTTTGTAGTACCTGGCGGAAGGTGTGCCATGACCCCGCTATGTGGCGTGTTATTGACTTGAAACGTTTCGTTTTTAGATCCAAAGTGGCCAAGGTGTTGGAGAAGATATGCCGTCTTGCTGTGCGTCGTAGCCAAGGCCAGTTATTCAAAATTAGCATAGAGAATTTTGGTAATGAACGCTTGCTCAGCTACATTGCTTCGAGGTACTGATCACTCTCTTGCTTTCCTAATAATTAAGCTTAAGATTTGGTCAGAATGTGATTGTCTTCTCAGATTTGGGCTATTAATGTGCTCAATTGCTTGTCCTTTAACATAAAGTCAAAACCTTTTGTTGAGAGGAATTGGGGGTGGGGGGGTGGGGGAGGGGGGGGGGACTTGCATTCGGACTAGGATTTCATATTGAGCTCCAAATACACGCTATTGGGATGCATTTGAGTTGATGAACTAATCCAGATAGTGTTATATGAATGAAAGAAAACAACTTCTGAATTTGCTGTAAAAAAGAATTTACATATTTGAAGCTAGGCTAAGCTACTATAGGGAGAAATTTAGAGAACCAATGGCGGGATTAGGACCGCCAGGGTTAAGGAATTTGATTTATGTAGGGGATTGCGATGTGACATAGTTTAGAGAGTTGGATGAGAAATGGAAGAGAACCTCTAGCATTAAAGAACCCCAGGTTATTGAATACTGACATTGTTCAATTGGAGCAAAATGAAATGTTTAGAAATAGATAAAACTCTGATGCATAAACTTACATAATAAAATATAATTGCAATGTTTATACTCACAAACAGTGTAAGTGCCAAACAAATTGCAAGAGAGTGAGTGGACTATGTTTCTCTTTATCTTTGCATAATTTCGTTTCTCTAAAATGGTTAGCATTTGGTAGAAATCTGATTATCCTTTTAATACTATTGGGGGTAAATAATCTGCTCGATTGTGCACACTAGAAGCACACTTCCAGGATGACCATTTTGGCATATAAAGACACCAGACATATTATGTGTTATACTATTTTTGTGTTTATCCTTCTATTATAGTATCTTTATACTGCTATTTCTTTTGGTTGGAAGGGCATTGTTTTCTTTGCACATTAATGTGCTAACTAATCAGACTTTTTCACATTACGTATTGTGTGTATTATTTTGGGTGATGCTATGCCACGGATCCTGTTTATGTCCAACGGGATAGTAATAGGGTGTCTTCTCTTTTGTTATGCTACCGTGAAGGAGAATCAAGAAATAATGATTTAGTAATTTTTAGGAAGTAAAGTAGGAATGGAATAATGCTATATGAAGTGGAAGCCTGTAACTATGTTAGGAGTTCAGATGAAGTCATAAGTTTTGCTTTTAAATACCAAGAACAAGAGGAGGATCTGCCTTATAGGATGGGGATGCCACGCTTTGGCTAAAGTTCTGAATTTGTAAGTTGATATCCGGGATAAGTTTACATACCTGAAGTGGCACCAACAATACATAAATGATATGTGGGTGGATTGGTTAAGCTTTTAAGATATTTTAGTTGCTATCGTATCCGAGTTCAATTTCCCATGGAAACATTTTTTTCATGAGTGTTGCCAGTTTCTGTGTTTTCTTCTTCTTACTTGTGTTCTTTTATTTCTGCATTGAGTGCTCAAAACCCTCAAATCTCTTTTTCTCCTTTTCTTCCCTTTTTCCTTTTATTTGCTAAATATATATAATATGCGTTAGAAAGGTCAATCCCTCCCCTACGACACCAAAAAAACCGGGCCGAACTTCTCTCTCCCCCATCCGTATCAAAATTCGTTTACGTCAATGTTCATTTTGTTTCTGCCACTATACCTTGCTTCATTAACACTTTTTCTGGTGAGTGTAATTCTAGCAGTATCTTTTGTTGGCTTTACAAGACAATTTTGAGTTGATCACAGTTGGTAAGTTGTATGTTAAGTTGTTGAGTTGATTCTCTTAGATTGAAACTTTTGCTTTGCAACGAGTTACCAAAAAATTTGAAAATTAAGATGGAAAATTAACCTGGAGAACATTGAAGGAAGTTAATCAAGCCAAAGAAAGAATTATTAGTAATTACATTACTTTTTAAGCAATTTTTTTAATTGTCGTGATTTTTTCTTTTGGAATTTTTTCTAGAATAAAATTTAAATTAAACGTGAAATTCTCAAATCTGGGCCCATGTTCTACTCCTTTGAGGTGTTATTGCTGTCCTTTTCCTTATAGTCTTCTTGTAATTGCTCATTTCTTTTTGTTGCCACCTCTGAGATAGGAGTTCTCTTAAATTAATCAATTTGCTTGTCTTTTTAACAGATCAAGCCAGCTCAGACATCTTCGACTTGTTAAGTGTTATAATCGGTTATCTGGGGGTTTGGCTTCAGCTGCGAAGAACTTCCCATTTTTGGAGGAGTTGCATATTTACTTCACCTCCATTACTAAAGATGATATAGAAATTGTTGGCCGCTCTTGCCGTTTGCTCAAGTCTTTTGTATTGCATGCCGGTCCATTTGATAAAGTTAGAACTCCACCATCACAAGACAATGATAAAGCTGTAGCCATTGCCAGATGTATGCCTGGATTGCGGCATCTTGCCCTTATTGAAAATAACTTGACAAATGAAGGACTTCAGGCCATTCTTGATGGCTGTCCACACCTTGAATCACTTGACTTGCGCTGCTGCTGTTTTATCGATCTTGAAGGGGATTTAGGAAGAAGGTGTAATCAACAGATTGTAGATCTAAAGCAGCCTCGTGACTCCACTTGCGATTATGAATTTGATTGTAAAATTAGGCATTACCGGTCTTTTGAGGATTACTGCCGATCTAGGTTCTCCAACTACAATCCTTTCATCGTCGGGGACATTCATGAGTATGATTATTATTTTTGACTCCATGTAGCAGCGAGTATGTCGATGAAGCTGGGATCTTTTATTGTTGTCATGTTCAAAATGAAACTTTGCTGATGGCAAGAACCCAAATTATCAGTGGCATTACTTAGACCATGAAACTGTAAAGTCCTCTCAAGCAGTGAGAGGAGCCAGTGTTGAAGAATGTGTATTTATTGGGAGAGTGGGGTTCGTTTAGCAAGCAGTCTTATTGCTTGAAAGCACACACAACGCACAATAGGAGAGTTCGAGTGTGAATGCAGTGTACTCATGCCCCGTGGACCAATTTACAATGTCTTTGTTGCTTATGTTCGTCAAGCAGGCCACATGGATTGGCCAGGGTCTTCTTGGCTAATAAGCCCTCGATCCTAAAGCCTTCGAAGTATCTTTTTGCTAGGTGCCTCTATTTGTATGGGGAATTTGCTGCTGAAAGATCTCGCCTAGTTCCCCCCTCCTTCCCCTGCTGCCTTTCGACCTGCAGGAGTATACATTTACAATGTCCATGTCACTAATGTTTGTCAAGCAAGCCACGTGGATTGACCGGGGTCTTCTTCGGCCAATGAGAACTATCTGAAGGAAGGGTACGTAGTTGATCCTCACACCGAACTCTTAAGCGCTAGTTGACTCTTATCCGGGCTAGTTGACCCTTATCCGGTCTCTTGAAGCGGGGAGGTAGTTCCAGTTGAAACTATTTCCGAGTTTTGGATGCTTGCTAAATTTGCTTCTGATCTCGATAAAGCTAACTCAGAATCATCTCAATCCTGAAGCCTTTGAAATATCTTTTGGTAGGTGCCTTTATTTGTATGTAGAATTCGCTTCGGATAGATCTTTCCTAGTGTCCCCTCCTTCCCCTGCCGCCTTTCGACCCGGGGGTATACAATGACAATGTCGGGGCATGAGTGCCGTATTAAAGGAATATCTGAGGGGAGAGAAAAAGAACTAATAACTGCTGTCAGTGTAAATTACTATTGTCAGTTGAAGGTATATAATAATATGGTTTGTTTTTGTCAGCTGAAGGTAATATTGCATGGTTATAGAACACAAAACTAAGTTTTTCCATTTCTGTTTGTGAAAACTAAGATTGAAATCCTAGCCTAATGGAAAAATTAAAAGAAATTGAATGAAGGGAATCAAAACAAAAATCAATTGTACCAGAAAATGATCTTCAAGAACACAGATGTTTATATCATTATAATATATAGTTGGAATCATGGTATGAATAGATATACCATTGTCATTGCTGTTTAGATTTGGTGTTACTTTGATACATAAGAGAAAAAGAACAAATTACAAATTACTAGTACTGATAAGTGGCAACAAAGACGGAATGCTTATATAAATCCTTATATATAGGTATACAAGGCACTAATTAGTTGAATAGAAACATACAAGGAAGTTATCCAATCCTGAGCTTGTGAGGTCGACTCACCAAGAAAGTGAAAAGATATAATCCTGAGGTTGTGAGGTCGACTCACCAAGGAAGTGACAAGATAGGAGCTCCTAAGGAGGCAAAAAAAAGAAAGAAAAGGAAATCATTAATCCGAGTAGAACGTTCTCCCATGATCCCTTCGAGGGTAACAAGAAGTATCCTTGCTTTCTACTTTATGCAGAAAAAAGGGGAAGGGAAGGATTCAACTAGTAAATTCAATCCAAATCAGTTGCAAATAACTATTGGTAAAGAGTTATAAATCATTATTCAATCATCAAAAATATCATTACAAAGCTCACCAAGGATGCTTATATGAAATAAGATAAGGTTTAATATCTTCCAACACAAGCTAGGAAAAAGACTCCTTAACATAAAATGGATAAAAATACTTAAAGAGGAAAAGATCTATTGCTTCCCAAAGAAAACAAGCTTTCATGATAAATTCCAAATTCATGTATTGGAATATTGTTCACTCTTCTAAAGTTGTTTCTTTTGTAGTTGTAGAAGACGACCTCATCCCCAAATATCAAAATTATTTCTTCATTCCATGTCCCACAGGTAGACATACGTTTCCCACACCTAAAGTTGACCAAATCGATGCTATACTCCTTCACCCAAATACAATTGATTTTATCCACAGTTGTTGAATTAAATTCTCGCGAAAGTGATCTTGGTTTGCGAGGCAAAACATCCCTTTCAGATCCAACATCTTCAGGCTAGAAAAAGTCTCAAAAGATGATGGATGAGATATAGTAAGAAACTTTGTCATTTTCAAAGTCAATCGAAAAAATTCTACCAGGTTTGGCATCAAGACATAGTCCAACCAACCAATACACACATTCATTTACAAACAACACTGTCAAGTTCGCATGATATGAATAAGGAAACTCAACAATTTCTTTCCATCTACTATTAGAAATCCCACCAACATCATTTATTGTAAACACCTCACATCTTAGTTGTGGCAACTGAGGATTCCTATAGAAAAAATGAACCACTTTGTATTCCTTCTTTGAATGTATATATCCAAACCCAAAATACCGACTTTGACTATGTGTAGGGATACGAGTAAGTGAACATTTTGGCAATTGATCACACACTTGTTGCATGGCAGGATTACACAAAAAAACACGACAATCTCTTGTTGAAATGCAAACCAAACCATAGCAGATCACAAGTCGATTGCACCAATTGTATAATTCATTTCTTAATTTCTCCATCCTCTACTTCGGTGTCTACCGAAACAAATCGTACTATACTCCTTCTTTCCCTTAATAATCTGCGATCCACAATAAGAAGTTGGGGGAGCATTTTCCATTGATTGTTTGAGGTGGTGAGAATAGAAGGAAGGATTAATAATAAGGTCATTCCATGACTTGGATACACACCTTAACATGGATAATGTCTTCACAGGACATCTAACAAAAATAGAGATGATCTCATCATCAGTCAACCTATCAAACTCACTATTTGCACTGTTCCCATTGCAACTTATTGATGTTGTCATCTTCTTTTTTTAGGCTGCATTTTCGCAAAAAGAAGAAGAAGAAGAAGTTAGACACTAGAGAAAATATTTGCATCACAACATATGTTTCATACAAAATGAGATTTAATTTGTAATATTTTTGTATAAACAAATAACTCTTTTCAATAATATTCAAGGCGTACAGGATCATTTGTTTATGTGAGTGTAGATTTGGACAGCTAAGGCTGAGAACACATGAATTTAATAATAACAAGTCTAATCCCACAAGTGAGATTTAGAGAGGGAAGAATATCACTACAACAAAAGAAACATCTAGTGCGAAGGATATTTCTTTTAGCAGCAATTGAGTTAATGTTATTACATTTAGAGTAGTTAAAGTTTTTAGCGACATTTATATAGAGTGTTGGTTATAAATACCATATTTATTATTACCACTAAATATAATATAGCATCAATTATATTATTGCTGCAAAATCTTTATTTGTTGTAGTGTATATAGATATCTTATCCCAACCTTTCTGGGGTATTCATGTTGTTTCTGATAGACCCTTAGCTCAAAGAACATGATTGTAAGAATAATATGACAACAAGATGGGAAGAAACAAAGTAAATTTGAGGCATATGCACAGGGGCGGACCCACGTGGATTCACCCGAACCCCTCGGCAAAAAATTACACGGTATATACAAGGTAAATTTTGTGTATTTTTTGTAGATATATAGATATTTTGAACCCACTAAATAACAAAGAGAAATTGATGGCGTAGTTGTATCAATGGTTTAAATCCCTATGAAAGCATTTTATCTTTTTTTTTTTTTAGTTTTAGTTTTTTTTTAGTTTTTTTTTTAATTTTCAGTTCTGTTTTCAATTTTTTTTACTTTAAAAAACGTGCTAAAAGTGTGGTTTTAAACCCAAAAGAATTCAAGGTTTCCATTTCTAAAGGCTTATTTACACGTTTATACTTTTATTTTTCGAACACCCTAAACAAAAATCCTAGATCCGCCAATGCATGTTTGGAGATCATTCCTTTAATGATAAGGTGTAATATTATTCCTTGTTATCAAGAGGGAATTTAGTAGAGAAATCAAAATCAAATACCAACTTTGGTTCCATTATGAATATAAAACAAACTATGATAATTCACTAGTTCGGAGACTTACAAGTTTTCTCCTTTCGGAAGCAGATCATCTGCAGTAACCATGACTCAAATTACTGATCCAGAAATTCTCACATGGGGATGGATGCCTAGTTCCACGACTTAATTATCCTCAACTATCAAAATATGTAGAGAATCTCCCTAACCCTAGCCATTCACTAGGCAGTTTAGAATATGTTTTTCAACACCCGTAATGGTGCTTATATAGACAATATTAGGGCGTAAGGTTAAATTAACTAATGGGCCATCTCACTTACCTAACATCCGTATGGGTTCATTAGCCCCAAAAGATGCTTTTACTAACACATACAATGTTTTGTGGGAAAATTAGCTAACTAGTCAAAATTCCTAACATAATTATTAAAAACATCTACACTTTAAAATAATTATTAAAAATGTCGCTATGTCAATATTTTAAAAAATATAATGTATCCTAGTTTAGTTCCTAATTTATCTCACATTAATCACATGTTCTCTCTCATATATTATTTTTATAGCAAATTATATATTTATAATTATCCTCCTAAAATACATCATATTGTCACTCCTCATCAACTCCACTTTCTCTCTCTATTAATTATTTTTATTCCCTTTCTCTGCTTCCAGATTCTTTCTCTTCTTCTTCTTTTTCAAATGGAATAAAATCAAACAAAATATTTGCATCATATTCTCATTCAATCGGATAACTTCCTTTGGATTTGTATTAATTGGGTTAATATCAGAAGTTTTTAGTTTTGATTTGTATTTTTTTTGGCCGTTTATGCATTTTTGTGTTTCAATTTATTCAACTTCAGAATCGTTTATTTAGTGAATTTTCTTTTGAGTATGATATTTTTAAGTAAACCTCGTTACGATTTAGGGTAGGTTTTGTATTTTGGTGTTTACATTTCTCCAATTTCAGTTAATATTTAATTTATTTAATTTCATACTTAATTTGTGTTCATATTAGTATTGTCAATTTTATTTTTCATATGTCAATTGTATTTATTAATTAAATGAAATTATAGACGACTAAAATGATATATATTCTTTCTTAAATTGTATTCATATTAGTATATATGTTGTATTATTTATATTTTAATTATTTTTTTCAGCAATATTATATTTATTTAAGCATACTGTATCCATATGCATTCAAATAAATCATTTTGTATGCTATGTTCAAATTCAGTTATCAACTATATTTGTATTCAAAATAAATGTATTTTGTATGTTGTATATCAATTATTTGTACTCATGTAATTTTATTTTTAGCTTTTGACTAAACAAAAAAAATGTATTCTAAACTGATTTTGTATTTTAAAAGTTGTATCTCAAAAATTGTATTCAAAAAGTTGTTTCTTAACTGTTGATCAAATTCATTATTCACTTTTATTTGTAACTTTTGATTCAAGAAAAAGTTGTATTCTAACCTGATTTGTATTCCAAAAGTTGTATTTCAAAAATTGTATTCTAAAAATTGTTGTCTATAATTGTTGAACAAATTTGTATTCCAATCAAATTTATACTCCAATCGTTCAATATACACTACTAAAAAAACAGTGAATACCGACCTACAAATACCGACCTCTGAAGGTCGGTATTCCCTGAAATACCGACCTCTGAAGGTCGGTACTCCCTGAAATACCGACCTAAAACCGACATCCCAGCTTAGGTCGGAAAAAGCTTGGTTGCTATTCAATACCGACCTCTGGAGGTCGGTAGAGGTCAGTTTTTACTTTAGGTTAGAAATTTTTTATTTTTATTATTTCCGACTTCCTGAGGTCAAAATATTTATTTCTCATATATTGGAATACCGACATTCGGATGTCGGTTTTTGTTAATTTTTTTATTTTTAATTTAATATAAATTCCGACCTCTGGAGGTCAGTATTTTTATTTTTTTATTTTTGAGATTATGACCTCCGGAGGTTGGTATTCTTATTTTTTAATTTTTGAGATTCTGACCTCTGGAGGTCGGTATTTTTATTTTTGTATTTTTGAAATTCTGACCTCCGGATGTCGGTATTTTTATTTTTTTAGTTTTGGAATTCTGACCTCTGGAGGTCGGTATTTTTATTTTTGGATTTTTGAAATTCTGACCTCCGGAGGTCGGTATTTTTATTTCTTATTTTTGAAATTCTGACCTCCAGAGGTTGGTATTTTTATTTTCTAGTTTTGGAATTCCTACCTTCGAAGGTCGGTATTTTTAATTTTTATTTTTGAAATTCTGACCTCCGGAGGTCGGTATTTATATTTTTTTAGTTTTGCAATTTTGACTTCCCGAGGTCGGTTTTCTGCTACAAAACTGGCAGCAAATTGCTGCAATTTTAGTTGTCCACCTGCATATTTATACCAAAACAACCCAAAGAATTCCAAATAAACTTCATCCAACCAAAACAACACAATATTTTCAACATATACATTAAACTATTTCAAAATAAACTTCATCCAACTTCAAAATAAACTAAAATACGATCAAACAATTCCAAAAATATAGAAGTCTAAAATGCCAAATAGTTACAACTACTCCTCATCACCCTCACTCTCCTTATCAGACTTATCATTCTCATCACCCTCCTGATCAGATCCATCATTGCTGGCCGGACATGG
Organism: Solanum stenotomum; assembly: GCF_019186545.1. Taxonomy (NCBI): domain Eukaryota; kingdom Viridiplantae; phylum Streptophyta; class Magnoliopsida; order Solanales; family Solanaceae; genus Solanum; species Solanum stenotomum. Next base: position 5,787,699 of record NC_064291.1, on the reverse strand, counting down.
AGGAAGAATATTTCCTGATTTAAAAAGAAAAGTTAGTTGGGCCTGAAGCGCTGCATACCTCTTGTTCTCTACCTCCTTTGCTGCCGCAATCTCCTCCTCTCTCTTCCTCTCTCTTTCTTCTCTCTTCTTCTCTCTTTCGGCTACAGCAGCAAGCTCGGCATTGAGATAAGCTATCTTACTCTCCATTGCATATATTGTCTCTCTATCCCCGCCATCGAAGCTTGAGGATGATGAACCACAATACCAAGACTTCTTCTTCTGATACGCCTTTTCTGGATAGCCATAGACTAAACCTCTAATCGGTTTACCAGCACTCTGTTTCCAAAGATTCTCGTTTTCTTCTTGTGTAAATGGTCTGTCCCGACTCTCAAGAGGTAGAGTACTACGATATTCCTGAGATATTCGTATATACGTATCCTATAATTTAAACAAAGAACTCTACGAATAAGAATGTAATATATACAAGGAAAAGAAAAAAAGATTTAGTTTGAATGAAGTTCTTACATATGTCTCTTGAGCACGTGGCTCAATCCATCTTTCTTCTTCTGTGGGGTTCATACTCTTCTTGACGTGAGTAACCTTGAACAATCATGATTATTAGTGGTATGTTAAGAGCTCAACAAAACAAGAGGTGTTGATGTAATTGCTCACTTCTTTTTATTGTGACCCCTGAAATAGGAGTTCTCATAAAGTAATCAATTTGCTTCCTTTTCTGACAGATCAACTCAACTCAGACATCTCCGAGTCGTCATGGGTTTTTATGAGTTTGCTGGAGGTTTGGCTGTATATGCCAAGAACTTTCCATATTTGGAGGAGTTGCACATGCACTTCAACTTAATTACTCAAGAGGATATAGACAGTGTTGGTCGTTCTTGCTCTCTACTTAAGTCATTTTTATTGAATGCCTATGCATGTGATAGACCTAAAAATTTACATCCAGATGATGGTCAAGCTCTAGCTATTGCCAGAAGTATGCCTGAGTTACGGCACCTTGGATTTCTTTTGAATACCTTGACAAATGTAGGACTTCAAGCCATTCTTGATGGCTGTCCACACCTTGTATCGCTTGACTTGCACTACTATAATATTGATCTTGAAGGGGATATAGGAAGAAGATGCAGACAACAGATTGTAGATCTAAGGCAACCTCATGCTTCCACTCATGATTATGAATTTGATTATGAAGTTTGGTTGTACTTCAATTACTGGTCTTCTGATAACTACGATAGTGCAGATGATAGTGAAGATGAAAACTGGTAAATTATAGTGATGTTGTCATGATCAAAGAATTTTACTTATGGTAAAAGCCCAATATTTTAGTACCACTGTTATTTCATCTTTCTTCCTTTTTTTTGTCTTTATTGCTGGGAATGGGGAACATAACAAAATGACTTTTGTTTCAGAACATACGTGGTGGTTACATTTGTTTTGTTGCATTGGGTTTTTGGCAACTATTTGTTTGGTATAACAAGTGGAGTATTTAGTAGTAGAGTTTAAATGATATTTATGAAAAGATTATTGACAAATATAGAGCAACTACTTATAATTTGACATGATTGTTTGAGAATTGAAACCTTGTACCTCTCTGTATTGTCTACTCTTTTTTCTTTATAATCTCTTGTCAATTTTGGATGTATCCAATTTTATGGAAATCAAGGGTGTGTAAACATACTTAACTAGGATCGTGACACTTAAAATTACTCTAACTTTGTTCCAACTTCCAAGTAAAATAACTAGTGAATTATTTGTGTTTTCCATAGAAATTATTAAGAAGAGATTCATTGTATCCCTTTGGCAGAGGCGGCTCAACATAATTTGTGACCTAAAACGAAATTTTTATTAGAGGCCTAAAATCTATATAAATTTTATTTATATCTATTTATTTTTCTAAATTTCTAGACGTAAATTACTACTTAATATCTTTTATATAAATGATTTTTCAAACACTTTTTTTTTTAATTAATAGTTTTAAGTAAGATTTTATCAATTTAACATTGAAAAACATCCTTTTATTGAGACAATTATTATATGAATTATTAACACAATTTTATAAGTAATAAGTTGATAAACTTTAAAGATAAGAGTTAGAATCATAGAATTTGATTCAAAAAATTGATAACTTGGTATACCTACTTTAATATGAAAATTAACAAATAAATTAAAAAAAAGAATTTGTAATGCACTTTGTTCAACACTTTTCAACTATTGATTCATATTTTTGAGAGTGTATTACTCTAACTATCAAAGATTTGAAGAAATAGAGTGCAAAAAGAGTTACAAATGATAAATAATGTGAGTGTTAACAAAGAAAATGTAAGAATCCAAAACAATGTTTCCTTAATTTCTTCTATTTGAATGGGGTTAAGATACATAATTTTTTATTTATAAAAATTTGAGGCCCCCAAAAGGCCAATGCCTAAAATTTTATAGGCAAGAGCCGGCCCTGCCCTTTGGTGATCTCTCAGTGCTAGTTCAGGTGTTCTAGCTGCAGATTATTTTGTGATGCCATGACAAAACATTAGTGATATGATACTAGCTTTTGTTTTACAATGATTAATAGACAATCTTTGGACATTATATTTGTGAAAAATGCGAGAATTTGGCATCTTATTTAATCATCAAGCATAGGACTGAATTCTTTTAGATCTACGGGCTGGCTGTCTATAATATATGGAGGCAAGTCATTGTATGTGAAGTGTTTTCGCTCATTGCATTAAACATGCAGAACAATTGCTTCCATAAAATATCGGAAAACCAGGGTAAACAAAAGCAATTCAAGCAATGCTAACGCCAACAATTCCAATTTCATAAAGCACTCTTCAAGAGGACCAAGACCAATATGAAATCCACCCTGCATATCGAAGTCCAAGCCTCTTCTTTCCTTGCTTAAACCTAATAACTTGAAAATAAGGTTGTTTAGATCAAATGGGTTGAGGTATATAGAAGAATCCTGTCTTGCGCCGTTAGACCTTTGCCCTTTCCTGCCCCAATTGCCATCCCTAAAGTTTGGACTATTCTGTGGCTAAAGTTCCTACTTATTGTAGTGTAAAGCAAAGGAGGGAGGATTATAATGATGTAGTGTATTCTAAGGCTAAATTCTACTACATCATTTCCTTCACGGTTTATGTGTTTAAGTACTTCCATGTTGTACAACGTTCTCATCAATGACGATCAGAAATAATTTGTGAATAGAAATCGTATCCTGTTTTAAGTATAAGAGACACTACCTGAGAACCTGTTTCTATATGTAGTGGAGACAGGTTAGATTCTTTTGTGATTTGTGAATTGAGTAAGAGTGCAGTGAGTTCTGATTCAAGTACGGTGGAACAAATAAGTGGAAACTTGAATCCGTTTGGCTCGGCATGGAACACCAGCTGCTCCAGCATTTCTTTAATAGGTGATGAGTCAGGAACTTCAATATCTTGATAGGTGAAAGAGTCCTGAAATACCTTTAGCATTTGAGGTGACATGTAGATAACTTATGCTCTGTATTTTTTTGGTGTCTCGTTGCCACAAAATAGTTGATACGTGCATAAGCCACAAGTTGACCCGGAATATTTGTGAAGGATTTTTGGTTTTGTTTGATGGATAGAATTCCTCTTTCCGAGTGCGTGAGGAAATAAGGTTTTTGAAAACAAATACTGATTTGAAGTAAAAGTTGAACAATTTAGCAGAATTTTGACCTCTGCTGACATTTTTTTGCCGATTTTTCTACTGAAAAATTTCTGTAAATATGGTTGTTCATCACTCAAGTTTAATCAGCTGATTCCATTTTATAACAGATGTTCTTCACTGCAAACCGGACAGTTTCAAACATAAAGTTATAAATGTTAAGTATGTTGCGATGAATACAAATGATAGGGGACAAAAGTTATCTATAAGAGAAGAAAACTGAAGCATGTGAAGAGGATCTTGGATAGCTTAGGACCTCCCGTGCCATTGTAACATAATCCGGAGACGTATGGTTCCTTTGAACTGCGGCAACAATGTCAAACTTTTCTAGCACAATTGCATGCTTGAGCAAATATTTTATCAATGGCAGCACACATCCATTAAATTTAAGGATCTTGATGGTCTTCAGATACGGAAATGAGCCGTTAAAATTAGGTGGTTCATGCCTCCTGGTCTCTTCGTCCCAATGTGTGTAGCATGACAGCAAGTACTGTAGGAAAGAATCCACTATATTAACCAAGGAGTTGATTGTGGATAAAATAAAAAGATGATGACTTTTAATACAAGTACCTATTATTGAAAGATTAATGATGAATGTATATATCAAATAAAATGAAATGATCAAAAGTACTTAAGAAATGTTAAATATATCATCTTCATTCTCCACTAATAGTTGTTTAACATGAAATAACAAACATAAAGGTCTAAAAGAAACTTACTCCCCTTTCAACATCGTACCAATCAATGACCAATGTCTCAAGATCCAGTGAGCTCTGTAGAAAGCAACAAATTCCAGGAAAGTCCAACTGTTTAAATTCCACACCAAGTTCTAAGAATTTCTGGCTTGATGGTGGAAACTCCCACCCTTTCAACTCCAAGATGGACAAGCACTTACAAAGGAAATAGACAAACCAAAATATGTTAAAACAAGGAAATATGATCCAATAGTAAATAAAGAGTCCCTAAAAAGAATCTGAATTTGTAACAACTTCAGCTAACTTTCCAATAGCAGTTAGTAGTGGAAGGAGTATTAGTTAATATAGGAGATGCGGAAGGAGTGAATTGCAAATAATAAAGGGCCTGGATTAAAAGTAGCTAAATGAAGTTCAACGTCTGAGATTAGTCGAGAGGTTATCATATACACGTTGAGGGAAAGAGTGGAGACGTGAAAAGAAACTGGTATCCTACAATTCTCAACTTCTTCCTTGCTTCTTCTCTCTTCTTTTCAACTCCGTTCTAATCCTGTCTTCTTCTTCTTTCGTTTCAGATTCAGATCAAGGAACTTCATCTAGGCTATATTTATTTAGTTCTGTTTCAGTTCTGTAATTTAGCTCAGTGTATTGTTAGATTGTTAGTTTCAATTTCAGATAATCGAAAATTGTTCCACAAACATTGACTGTGTTCTAGTTTAGTTACTTTTCTATTGAATTTCGAGTTAAATTCATAACAGAATTTCAGACAATGAAACGTATGAATATACCTCGATGCACCAGGATCCCAACGTAAGATTCTCAACATGAGCAACGCTGTGAAGAAGCTCCTTAAAAAGACTAGTTTCCTTCTCCAAGTTCTGTTCTTCCCCCAAATAAAAATCAAAATCTAAAAGAAGCATTGCAGTAACAAGTGATGCCACATTTATGATGCGTATCTCACTGCACAACCCCACAATTTGCAATTTTTTAATGTAGGGGGCTAATAATTCGAGCTCTAGATCATGGTTCTCATTTTTATACTCACGTATAATCAATTCTCTCAACTTCACGGAGCTTATTTCCAAACGATATATGCCTGAAAAATCCTCCAATTCTAAGTACTCCAAGTTAGGTCAACCAGATAATACCTTTTCCATGACACAATCTGTAAATTCCATGTAAAACATTGAAAGAGAAACGAGACTACTCCACTTAACATTGCCAAAAGGGTTCAACTGGCAGCGAAATAAAACCAAATTCCTCAACGATGCATTTTTATATGCAAATTGAGGAAACTCGTATATTTGGTTATTTGTAATAAATTTAAGTTCAAAATCTTCAATATTAGCAAGTTTAGTTGCAAAATGTACCCACAAATCAACATCTTTAGCAAAACGTTGAACATACTTAAGGCCCCACACTTTGAGTTTTTGAATTTTCTTGCAAGACCTCCAATAATAAAGTTCTCTATGGATAGAAACTAGATAATCAAGAGTGTCATTTTCATTGTAACTAATCGGAAAGTTGAAATTGAGTGATGTTGGAACAGATTTCCAAAGAAACTTCCATTGTTCAGATAATACACTGGTTCTCACAACTTCTTTATTGTTTCGCAACATAGAAAGGATGTGAAGTAGGATTGAATCGGGCAAATTGCTAAGTCGGTCTCCTCCCGCCATGATTTTCCTTTGCATTTCCATGGAGTACAAAACATTAATCGACTATCAATTATGACATATAAAATATTAACTTCTATACCATGTTCTAATATACAAAGAAACAATCTACGTAAATTACCTAAACATAGATAATAATTAAAGATCAATTTCATTAAAATAGACATAATAATTAAGAATCCTTAAATCCTTGTGTTCTTTCCTATAAATTTCATCACTTAAGTTAGTAGATTTTACTTTTGCATAAAAAAAATGGAACTATAAAGAAACATATACATATTAGAATTATTTCAAACTGACCAAGCTTGGATCACTTGATTAGTAGAGGAAAATCTCAGTTGTTAATGTTGTTTAATTGTAAACTCATCATCATGTGCAAAATGAAAAAGTGTTTAGATTTGGAAATAAGAACACATTCCCGTGCTTATTTAAACCACAACAAGCAAGAGATTTTTAAGATCCAATAAACTATAAGCATTACCTCTTTACACTATTATCTCCAAATTGTCATTAAAATTCATATACAATTATATACTTAAAAGAATTAATAATTTTCATTTATCATGTCAAATTAGTATTTAATTATATACTTATAACATCAAATTTTACATACTATATATTAATCTAGAGTTACAATTATTTAAAATTAGATAAAGTATTTTCTTTTTAGCTATTCAACTTCATTTTCCTATATGTTGAGCATATCCTTTTAGTTTGCATTTGCATATCCTTGAGAGATATGACATGATGACTGATTTTATTTTCAATAGGATTTTTTTTTCTATTGTCCTAAAAAAGAAATAAGTTTTTTTTCTCTCTTCAAAGATTCAATGCTCTCGACAACACACCAAGTACATAGAGACTAGATTTGGCAGTTAGTTAGGGTTTTCTTCTGGTAGCTCCTTCCTAGGCAGTAGTTGCGCAACTCTCATGGCTGCTATGGCCACCGGACGGCCTCCTTTTGAGGTTGTCCAACCCGCCCCACCACCCCAAACCACCACATACGCCACACTTTCAATTCCAATACTCTAAATCTTTAACAATTTGCCCTAATTAACTCAAAAACAATCGTAAAGCCAACCGAAATAGTTCATGGAGATTCTACTATCACGTTTTCAATGGAGGAAAGGCAAGACTTTATGATTGAAGAGGGATTGCATCAAACAATGATGTTTAAATTATCCCATGGTGCACCAGATTCGAAGGTATTAAGGTCAATTTTACCAAAACATCTTGGTACCAAGGGCAATTGTTTGATTGGTTTACTTGCTCCAAGACAAATTTTGTTGAGGTTTGATCAATATGAAGATTATGTGCTAGCTTTATCTCGCTCAGTTATCTTCCCTACAATGGAGAGGAGCACCAATATAAGGGTTTTTCATGGTCTATTGGATATAATCCTAAGGAGGAAACAACATTAGCTATGGTTTGGAACTTATCTCCGGATTTGTTTGCGAAGAAGTCTCTGTTGTTTATAGCATCGACAGTTGGGAAACCAATAGCTATAAATAAAGCTACTCAAATCAAGTCAAGACCTAGCACGACTATGGTCAAGGTTATACTTGATTTAATGGAAAAGCTTCCAAATTGTATAAGGTTGCAGTTTGTGGATGGAATTAATCTGGTAAGTTAATCGAGGTTTTTCAGGAGATTGTATATGATAATCTACCTTTGTATTGCAATTATTGTAAGCACCAAGGTCATGGTGAAGATATTTGTCGCTTGATCTCGAAAGAAATCAAAATAACAAAGAAATTGATGATGCCATTGAAGTTGCTTTAAAAGGTACTATCGATAGTGATAAGTATCAAGGTGATGCGAGAGAAATGGTAAATGAAAAAAGAAGGATTGTAGATGTCGATCAAAGTAAAACTACTTTTTTAGATCGAAAATTGGTTGCTGCCACTTCTGAGCAAAATCGTGCAGACTCAATGGATGTTGATACAAGTAATATTGGCGTTCAAACAACTACCGGAAATAATTGTATTTTAGAGGTTTCAAATGATCAAGAATTAACTCTAAGTACTGAATCTGTAGAGATATTATAACAACAAAAAAGTGTGGAGGTTACAGGTGATTGCAATAACCAGTAGAGTGCTACTAATGAGGTGCAATGAAAAAATTGGGCTGAATTTGATGTCTAATGCAACCAAAAACGCAGGGGGAACATTAAGAGTTGGGGTTGATGCGTCGGGAGTTGGTCTAGGACAAAAATTAATGGATTCAGGACAATAACTAATGGATACATCTGATGTTGAAGATGCTGAAAATTCTGGCAGCATGTTTTGCAAGTTGAAAACGAGAATGCAACTAAAAAAGGACACTAGTTACACACAAAAATTCAACTAGTAGTCGGACCCTTTCCCTAACTAGTCGAAATAATTCTCCATGTAGTTGAAAGGGTGCAACTGGGAATTTTCATGACAGTGAGAAGAGACAAAATATTAGTAATGCCTCAAGAGACCTATTATGTTCAAATAGCTCTGGTGTTTTATTGAGGGCTACTAGAAAGCAAGTAAGGTTAACAGAAAATGACAACGATTTGATCCAAGAAAAGCAGGTTTCACCACTTGCTTTGAATAGCAAATTAATCCTAGAAGCTCCCATATTTTTACCTAGATGTGTGATTGCAAAGAAGAATGAGTCAAGAGCCTTAGTGGCAAATACAATTGATTTGGGCGAGGATTATCTTGATGAAGTGAGGAAGACAATATGTTGGACATATGCTTTGATAGAATGGTTAGGGTAGGGGATATATCACCTAGGCAACAAAGAAGTGGAAACAACAAAAGAAAAAAGAAAGACACATGGAAGGCAACATAGTTGGGACGGTAAAATGACTGAGGATTTTGTTTTAAGGCACCTACCGATGCAACAGGCAAAACAGAATCATTTAACAGTATCAATAGGTTCAACAAGATCCAATAAATCCATAAAGAAGGTATGAATTATCAAGTGTTGTTGGATAGGTTTGAAGAAGACAAAATAAAAATATTTCAAGTTACTTTTGATGGGCAATCAATCTTTTTTAATTCATGCTTTTGTATTAGAAAGTTTGAGGCTGATAAGTTAACCTTCTTCTTGATTGACATATTTTTACATTATTTAAGCATCCTCATTTGTAATATCAGCATGGAGTGTATTACAAACTTGTGGTGAATACAAAATACTTAGTTCTCTCTAGTTCTTATTTTCTTCATGCTTGTTAGGTAGAAGTTAGATACTTCATTAGGATTAGTAAGGTAAGGCCTAACCCCCCTTACTTGTACTTATCCCTATTGATTTTTTTTTATGTTTAGGCTGCTAGACACTATCTAGTGGTAAATTTGCTTATAAAAAAACTTATTCATGCTCTCTTCTCCTTCAAGCTCTCAATCTCTTCTGTTGATTTCTCATCAATCATCTTCCTCAGGTATGTTATCTCCTAGTTCCAAGAATTTTGAGCTCCATATTGATCTTATTTTTTTCAAATAAAAGTTCTTATTTTTCGGGTGCACATATCAGGTATTTGGGGGACTGATTTACTATTTTGTCTTTTATTTTAACAGTGGTATTAGCTTCCTTTGAAGCTCAATCTGTTGAAAATGACAAATAGTTAATTGGTTGCTAAAATCAATGTTTGAAATTCCGATCGTTAGTTTCTCGGAGTTACACTGATAGAAAATTGGAAAATGGAATCATACCAGATAGTTGTCGAAGATGTCTTAGTCAAAATCACTAGCTAGCACGACATCACATCACAAATCACCAAAATTGAAGAGATTTACAGTCGCACTTATGATCAGATCAATTGACAGAGCGATGAGCAAATCATGAAAAAACCAGAGAACATGTCAAAAGAGACCCTGCAGAAAATGGTCAAATCACAAGGCAACATACGATCGTGAGTCCGATCTATGACCCATACATTAAGAAGATGATCGATATGTTAGAGGAGCATACAATCAGAATTCATATCGTGAAACAACTCATGCCCACATAATCAATTCACGACGCGAGTTCAGAAACCCTAGAAAAAAATGACGAGCATTTAAGGGCAATTCACATGCCATGAGTCAATTGACAGACGTGTATTGCATTCCAAATCATGTGGGGGGGGGGGGGGGGGGGNGGGATAATTTGATACTTTTAGGATTTCGACTTTATGGACCATTATAAATAGACATATTAGGTTTCTTTTGAAAAGAGTGAGCAATTTAGTTTACTTTTACTTAGGTACATGCATTGTTTTTTTTCTTTGAACAATTACTTAGATACATGCATTGTTTTATTCATAAATTAAGAAAGATGAAAGTGATTTCTTTGGTTAAATTAGATGCATGTGGTAGTCTAGGTTCATGCTAGAAGAATAAATTTTGTTAGAATATGAATAGTAATAAGAATAATATATACAATCCTATTTAGAATAAGAATAGAAATCGTATATAAAATCTTACTTAGAATAGGATTGTATTGTAGTATCCTAGTTGGAAAAGGAGTGTAATGTAGTATTTATAAATAAAGTCTCTATGTAATAAGTAGATACACAATTCGACAATATTTCTCACATGGTATCAGAGTCTCTGCGATCTTGGCAGAGAATCGAAGAGCTTCCGTTGCCGCTAGATAACTATTACCCATATATGTCATCCGTCTGGCCATATGTTGGCAAAAGTTGAGTCACCGTGTATCTTTCTAATGTCTATTTTCTCGTATAATTTGTGTAGAACAATGCATCTTTCCATGACTACTTTCTCATATTTAATTTGCATAGTACCGTGTATTTGTGGGACTACTTTCTCATATTTGATTTGTGTAGTATCATGCATCACTCAAGTGAGTACTTTCTCATATTTTATTTGTATAGCCCCGTGCCATCTTTTCGGAGACTACCTTTTCATATCTGGTTTGCGTAGCACCATTCTTTCTGATGGCATTTTTATATTTTTCATAGGGTCGTGTCATCATTCCGACCATACCTATATAATTTCTCTTTTTTTAGTAGGGGCATGCCATCAATCCGACCTTACCCGTAAATTTTTATTTTCAACTAGGATCGTGCCATCATTCTGACTCTACTCATATCACTCTCTTTCTTAGTAGGGTCGTGCCATCATTCTAACCCTACCACCATCATTCTATTTCTCAGATTGTGACTATTTTCATTCATCAAGTCTAACATTTCGACCAATTTTTCAATGACTTTCTTGTTTAATATCAACTCATCTATTTATTACAAGATGATCCATACATTTTATACTAGATTTTGAGCACTTTCCGACTATCGATGCATTGTGAAGAAGTCTATATATATGGAGCAACCACTTAATTTTATTGTTCGTGGAGAGTTCAGTAGTCTTGTATGTCGATTACGTAAGTCGCTCTATGGTCTGAAATATTTTTCTCAAGTTTAGTTTGGGAAGTTCAACACAGTAATTTAGAAATTTAGCTTGACTCGTAATGGAGCTGATCACTCTGTGTTTTCTCGACATTCTGCACCAAATTCAGTATTTCATGAGAAGACTAAGCGCATCAAATCCAGTATTTCTTGACCTCTTAATTACCTAACTTGCTAGCATAGTGTTTTCTTCTTTTCAGTATGTATAGAAGATTCTATTAATATAACTGGCTGAGCACCAAACCCAGGCTAGTGAGTACAAAAACTAAGGTAACATCTATCACAGCAGTATCTTCATTAACAAATTTCAGTTAGTTTGCACCAAAAAGCAGTTCCAGTAAAATGTTCTTATGTAATTACATGCTTTAAAGAGTTCTATTCGACAACTTGATTCAACTGAGACTACTTCCGTGCTCAGGAACTACTTGGGGAGAATATTAATTTTCTAGTGTTTGAGTTGGAAATTGGGGGTTGTGAAAAAGAAAATGGATGCTTTTGAAGTAGCACAAAACAAAGGAGTCGTTACTCCTTTACATTTTGTTTGGATGGTTGTTTAAAATCACATGTGGCAAATGACTAGATTGGATCAAATTTGAACAGCTTAAAATGGATTAAATTGTAATTCATCCACGTAAGTATCACTATATACAAGTGTCCATGCTAGCACAGACCCAATATTTATTTATTTTTTGTCTCAATTTATGTGTTATAGAAAGAATTTAGAGAGTCATTTAAATTTTAATATAATTTTTTAGATATTTCAAGTTGTTAATTATTGTGATTTACAGTACTTAGCGTAATTTATAAATAATAAATATTACTTCCTAATCCCAATTTAGGTGACAGTAATAAAATTTTGAAAAACACCTAAGTTTCTTATGTCTTTGAATTTTTAATTTTTGGATAAGGCACAAGTACCCCCTAGACTATGACCGAAATTCTAGAGACATACTTTAACTAAACTAAGGTCCTATTACCCCCCTAAACTTATTTGTTTTTGTATTTTATACACATTTTTGGTATACGTGGCCTCCAAACATCTCTCACGCGCCTCACCTAAGTGGAGTCACGGAGTGTGCCACGTAAGCCAAAAGGTGCACAAAATTACACGAAAAATGAGTTCAGTCGGGTAATAGGACCTTAGATTAGTTAAGGTGTGTCTCTCAGATTTTGGTCATAGTTTAGGGGGGGTACTTGTGTCTTATTCCTTAATTTTTAATCATTGTGATCTATATTACTTTACGTCATTATATAAAAATATATGTTACTCATCTATTCCTATTAATGTGGCACTGATTCGAGGGTCAATCAAACTTTTTATGTCTTTCAAATATTCTAAGTTGTTAATTATTGTGCTTTGTAGTATTTTTCACGTAATTTTTAAATAATATAGATTACTCTATTTATCACAATATATGTAGCACAAATAGAATTTCAAGAGTCAATCAATTTTTTATATGTTCAGAAAATTTCAAGTTGGGATCATAAAGCTTAATGAGGCCTACTGTAGAAGTTACATCTGGTCAGGAAACAACACTATTACAAAAAGGGCCTTAATAGCATGGGACACAATGTGCCTTCCCAAGTCAGCAGGTGGACTAAATCTTATTAACATACAAATATGGAACAAGGCAGCAATAGCAAAAACATGTTGGGATCTAGCTCATAAAGCTGATAAGCTTTGGATAAGATGGATTCACAATTTCTACATTCAAGAACAATCATATCATATCAGCTCCACTACCACAACATGCATCTTGGATGGTTAAGAAGATTATAGTAGCCAGGAGTTTACTTGAACAAACACAATTGCTCGGACATGCTAAAGTTACCATCAAGATGATCTACTTACAACTTATTGGGGAGAGAGATAGAGTTCCTTGGAAAAGTATGATGTTTGCAAACGCAGCTAGACCTAAAGTTAGATTCACGCTTTGGTTGCAATTGCAAAATAGACTCCTGACTACTGATAGATTAACATCATGGGGCATAGAGGCTAATCAGAAGTGTAAACTGAGCTTTGTCAAAGAGATTTGGAGTCGAGAGGTCACCTTTTTGCATCCTGCCACTTCACTCAAAGCATGTTCCATAGAATACTAAATTGGATGAACATATCAACATATTAAGCTACAACGTGGGAGCAACATTCTGAGTGAATTATTCAGAACACAAAAGGCAAGACACATAATGCTCAGCTCCTCAGATTGGTGTATACTAAATTTGTTCATGCAGTGTGGATGGAGAGAAATCAGAGAACATTTGAAGACAAACATAAGAAGTTGATAGTAATAGCAAATGAGATAGCGAATGTGAGTAATGTGAGAGTCCCAATAGCTATTAAAGCTAAAATACAACAACTGATGTTTTAGTATAAAGGCTATTGTGATAACAATCAGTGATTGTTAAGGTTTTGTAATGAAGCTCTTTGGTGATTAATAAAGCTGTTAGTTACAAAAAAAAAAAATCAACTTGTTAATTATTGAAATTTATATTACATTTTATGTGGTTTCCGAATAATACATGCTATTTCTTTTGTCCCATGAGGCACTGGTAGATTAATTTCAACAGCTAATCAAAAAAATTATATGTTTTTCTAAATATTTTAAGTTGTTAATTATCATAATTTATTGTTTTTCTTTTACGTAATATCCCAATTTATTTTTCTCAAAATGCCTCATCAATTTTGTATACAGTTATACACTAATCAATAGTATTATTATTTTATATGAGATCAAAAAAGGCCACGCTTATGTTTTTTAAGGAAATTACACAAGGGGAAATTTCACAAATAGACTAAAAATAACTTAATTGGGTTCCATAGCTATAATTTGCTAATTACGATTCATAGATACATGTTAGAGGGAGGAGTGTTGGGTTATGAAGGTGATTAGGGCGTCATGCGGAAGCTTACAATTGCAAATCATTGAGATGGTAAATTAGATGACAAACAAAACTATTCTAAAAGACATAATATTAGTAGAAGGTGGTCAAACGACCTACATATTAAAAACTAATAAAAAGAATATTAAAATTGTTGAGGAAAAATCTCCCCATAAACAAAACTCTTTATTGACTACATTGTGGATGTTCTTGTGTTCTTCTATGAGAATAAGGATCTTCAATTTATAGGATTCCAGACTTTTCCTCTAAGGAAAGAATAAACCAAATATGGAAGAAAAATATATTTTCCTTTCATGAAAAGTAAAAACATTTATGGTAATGTTTTGTATTTTCTTTTAGGAAAAAATAAAATTCAAATAAGGTAAGAAAATCAAAGCAAAACCCTAACAGAGAGAGGCAAGTGAGAGAGGGCAGAGAGTGGAAAAAGGTGAATTGTATTTGTATATTTGTCGAATTGTATATCTATCATATAATTGTATATATGTAACTGGTATACATATGTATTTGTATATCTAGTGAGCGAGATTGAGAGGGGGGAGAGAGGCGAACGAGAGAGGGTAGAGAATGGAGAGAGGTGAATCGTATTTGTATATCTGTCATATAATTGTATATGCATATTATGTATAATTTGTATTTGTATATGTATAAGAGAGGAGAGAGGCGAGAGAGAGGAAGAAAGGAGAGATGCGCACATAATTATAGCTAAAAAGAGGTTGTAAGTGGTAATTAATTCAAACTGTAGCTATGTTAGCTAATTAATTGGTGTATCTTTGATTATCCGCGTAATTTCTCCATTAGACAATCACAATGCAATCAATGAGAAATAAGTAGAAAGGAATCAAGGGTAAACCAAAAAGGGCCAGATTACCAAAACGTCCCCCCCTCACCCCCNCCCCCCCCCCCCCACACACACACAAAGGATAAACTTGTCTTCACAATTAAAATTAATAAAGCAGTTGTACAAATCAAACCAATCAAAAACACTAAAAACACCTACATTACAAAAATACCCCTAAGCAGCAAGCAGGCATGTTGATCTGCTTCTTGCTTGAGCTGGTTAACTGCCTCTTATAATATAGTAGAATATAAATATATATAAAATTAGATTTTATCAAATATGAATTGGATAAAATGATTCTAATCTTTGTTTACTCTTTTTCATTCTTTATTAGAAAATGGCTAAAAATATCATTGGACTATCTGAAAAGGTTTTAATATACTCATCATTCATCTATTTGAATTGGCTTACCATGACAAAATAAATATATTATATTTGAATTGGCTTACCATGACAAAATATAAATAACTGTATTTTACCAATATTTGATCATATTTCTATAAGCTAACAATAAATTGAAATTCAAACTTATCCAAGTGAAATACAAGTCATCCAACTCACTGAAATATGGATAAATAGACTAATTTTATAAATCTGATTTGGAATTGTCAGCTCTATTTTAAATCGATAAAGAAGCTAGTATTTGAAAAGGAATAAAAAAACACTTATGTTATAGATACATGGTATAAGGTATTATATATATTTCATTTCATAATTTTTTAACAAATGTAAAATCAAGCAGACAACTTGTAAGTAGCTTAAGCACATAATTTGCAAACAATTTTTAAAAAGTATTGTGGCTCCTTTTTGAAAAGTCTTGCAATAGCTTCTTCTCTTTTACGAATAGGAAGTCAATTCAATTCATTTGTACATCAAATTGAAGAAAAATACAAAAAATAAGAGCACAACTTTAGTACTATAAGCCTGTTATACATGATATATGGTCCAACTTCCAAAAAAAAAAACTTATTCTTGTTTTAAAAACATCAAAATCATCATCATGTATATACAACTTACTAGTCTCTAGGCACATGCGTTGCACGTGTGTCTTGTGTTAATTAGTACAAAACAATTAAATGATATAGATGCTACTAAAAACTTGCAAGTAATATTGAGCAATTAAATTTTGAAAGAGAAGTATAATGGTTTATAGTTATACACAATCAATTGAATTGGTATATGTGATATTTTTCTTATATAGTTCTAATATATCTTATACTTAGTACAACATTTTCATTATAATTTTTTTAATATTTCACCAACAAATAGTTTATATGTGACATAAGTAACATTGATTATGTATGCAAGTGTTTCACACATCTTAAAGTTTGTATCTTGTGTAAGAGATTGTAACCTCCTTTTTATAGACACATGCATATCAAAAAGTTGTTGCCGAATAAAAGTCGTATTTCATGTTGTACAAATACTGATCAACATATGTTTCTTTAATGTAACACCCCAGAGAATTTTTCGAACTAAGACTCGAGCCATCCGTCATGTGGAGTGAGATTTTACCGAGGAATAAAAATTTCTTTAGTGTTAAGTTAAGGTCCCTAGATGTAGCACATTGAGTTCCAAGAAGAGTTAAATTGGAAATAGTCATTTTGGAAAGAATCTGGAAAATTTGGCTAAGTATGAAAAAAAAATGAGTTTTTGGTCAACTTTGAGCAGTCGTAAATCCTAGCTCAAAATGATTTAGGCGAATTTCCAGTTATATCTGGAAAGCCCTTGGAATGATCTTTCCAACGCCACTGAGTTTTCTTGATTCCGAGTTCGTATGAGTGAGTTATGCCCTTTGGAAGTTGGGCTGTTGGCACAGTCGCACAGGGCAGTTTGTTTAGTCCGAAAATTTTAAGGGTATTTTGGTCTTTTCCCTAATCTTTTCTTTGGGTTATATTGAGGTGTTAGACTGATGTTTGAATCATTTTTGTCCCATTTTAAAGAGTGAGAGTAAGAGTGAGAGTTAGGGCTTGGAAGATAAGAGAGAAAGAAGAGGAAAAGAAGAGGAGAAAGAGAAGAAGAAGCTAAGGATCGTCGTGGATTTTCGTCGGGGGTGATCCCTAATCAGGTATGTGAGTTCTTTAGTGTGGGTTGATCCTTTCCCCCACACACCAAGCTCATTTTATGATTTGAGAAAAGATTGGATTTGTTGTTGAAGTTGTTGAAGTTGTTAGTTGTTGTTGATGTTGTTAGTTGTGTTGTGGAAGTTATTGTTGGTTGTGGCACATGATTTGGTTGTGTTCTTGAGCTGAAACCTATTGTATATTGAGGGACTTTATGATCCTTAGTGTTGGTTGGTTCATACCCCCACACACCAACTCGTTTTTAATTCCAAGAAAAGATTTATTTTGGTTGTTGAAGTTGTTGGTTGTGTTGTTGAAGTTCTTGCTGATTTGGGACAGGATCTGGTTGCGTTTTTTAGTGGAATCCACTGTATGTTGAGGGGTTTATGACCCCAAGTGTTTGGGAAAAGAACCTTTGAGGTTGAGAGGGTTTAGAGTTGGCAACATGAAGGAGAAAAGTTGGGCAGCTTGCCTGAAGCAAGTCTGCGTTGCAGCCGTGTTCCCTCTGCGAACAAAATCTACCTTGTTTTCAGAATTTAAATTTCGAAATTTTCTTAAGTCTAGCTGTCCTAAATTATTTCCTAAACATCATGGGGTCCTTCCAAACATAAATCATTACCCTTGAATTCATAATTCCAATTTAAGGAGAGTTTAGTTTCCAATTCAAGTGAAGTTAGTTTCCAATTCAAGTGAAGTTAGATTCCAATTCAAGTGAAGTTAGTTTCCAATTCAAGTGAAGTTAGATTCCAATTCAAGTGAAGTTAGTTTCCAAGTCAAGTGAAGTTAGAGGTTAAGCTTAGAAGTTAAGTAAGTCAAAGCAAGTCTTCAAACTTTTCAAGATTCTTCATTGAACGTTTTAACTTCATTCTAAGGCTCAAGTTCCAAGTTAGTATAGATTTCCAAGTTAAGTATAGAGTTTCAAGTAGAGTGAAAAGTATTGAGTTTCAAGTCAAGTCAAAAGTTAAGAATTTCATGTTAAGTTAAGAGTTTCACATCAAGCCAAGAGTTCAAGTAAAGTAAAGAGTAAAGAGTTGAGTTCATTTTTCTCAAAGTTATTAGGGAACTATGTATTCCCAAAGAAGTTTTAAAGAAATGTCTTTACATTTAAACAAGGTTGGAAATTGAGATTTCCAAAGAGCCTTCGGGCTAGTTTTTGAGTAATTATCTCATATCAGCAGGAATAAATATGTTTTAAAAACATAAGAGCCAGTACATTTTTGGGAGTAGTATCGAGCACCGAATTGGGGGAGCGTTCAAAGAACCCACAGCCCCCATAGAACCATGTTAGCCACCATGGGTAGAAAAGGATCATACTTTTTAGATGAATCCTTTTCATATTAGACTAGTGGATCCATTAGGCAGATCAGGTCTTATACCTTTGGCCGGGTATAAGATGCTCTGGCAGCGTGAGGTCGATCGCTGTATCATCACTATAGCTCTTATGTGATGGTTGTCGGTTAGAGAAACTCTCACAACAGTTATTGTATTTTTATACACAGAAATTATTGTATTTCTATATACATCAGTTCAATTGTATTTCTATATACATCTCAGGCTTATTGTATCCTTGTATACACACAGAGTTTATAGCATGTTTTAAACAGTCTTTCTTTATATCGCACTTGTTTTAAATTGCCTTATATTGAAAGAAGTCAGTCAGGTTGAGTTCAGTTATTCAAGAGTCGAGTATCCTTAAGTTAACTATCTTTGAGTTGAGTATATATCTTGAGTTGAGTATCTATCTTGAGTTGAGTATCTATCTTTGAGTTGAGTATATATCTTTGAGTTGAGTATTTATCTTGAGTTGAGTATCTATCTTTGAGTTGAGTATATATCTTTGAGTTGAGTATCTGTCTCTGAGTCCAGTATCTATCTTTTGAGTTGAGTAAGTTTGAGTAGTTTTGAGTATTCCTTGAGTTGAGAAAGTTTGAAAAGAGGTAAGTTATTCAGTTTATTCCAGTTTTCCTTGTAGCCTATGTTGTTTAGCTTTCCAGCTTACATACTCGTACATTCCACGTACTGAGCCATTTGGCCTGCATCTTTTTATGATGCAGACACAGGTATTCAGGATCATCAATAGGAGATTCGTTGATACATCCGGGAGTTCCAGTTAGCTATGACAAGCTTCTTTGCTTCCGGAGGATTTCATTTACCTTTCAGTTATATCAGTTGTTAGGAGGTCGTGGGTCTTGTCCCGGCTTCCATCTTTATCAGTTAGAGGCTTCATAGATAGACAATAGAGTTTCAGAAGTCTCTTCATTTATTTTGTTAAATGTTTTGAAGACTAAAGTTGCCTTTTATGGCGAGTTGTATATATATTCTATTATACAGAGTTTTCTTTTGAATTAAAGATTTGTAAAGTTGAGTTTATAAACTCTTATTCAGTTTTAAGCTCTTGTATGCTTAAGTTAGTATTCCGCTTGGAGTCAGCCAGGATGAGGGTTCGCTTGGGGACCAGCAATGGTCTTCGAGTGCCGGCCACGTCCAGGGTGTAGGCTCGGGGCGTGACATTTAAGGTGAATAATGTATCATTGTCAATTTCATGGGATACACTTAAAAAATAATGTTTATTTGTGATAGAGATAGTTAATAATTAGTGGCATTAAAACAAATCAAGAAAAAGATATACATTAAAGAAAAACAAATACAAAAAATATCGAGAACTATATAGAGAAGATAAAAAAAAAAATGATAATAGATTACAATATATATATATATATATATATATATATATATTGATTTAATGAAGTTAGCTATTCATATTCCTAACTAAAGAGATTCCATGCATCTATTGACCATTCAATTTAATTTAATTAAATATACGTCTAGTAAACTGAAAAATATCTTGATGCTTAGAAAATTGAAAATATTTTGATGCTTAGAAAACTGAAAATGCTTAAAAGCCATATTGGAGGAGGTGTAATTCATAACTAATGAATAAAAAATTAACTTTTGTGTTGGATTAGTAGTTAATAATTAATTAATATAAATACTTTACAACATTTTAATTTAGTGTAGGGGCGAAAAGGTAATCCAACTTTTCGCTTTGGTGCTTCCCACTTTGAATAATATATAAATAAATATAAATAAATAATAGGCTTAAGTCATCAGTTGCCACTTAAAGTTGTCCGCATATTTCACTTGGACACCTTATCTTACATTTGTTCCAATTGAATACCTTTATTAGTAAAAAAAAAAATACCTATTGAACATTTTTTGACAATCAACTAAAAACACAAATTGTGTGTCATCCACTAGCGATGACATGGCATAATAACTAATTAGAAAAAGACATGTGGCCTTGGGCCCATAATAACAATTAAAAAATACATTAAAAATAAAATAAAATTAAAATTTGTTTTCAGCCCCAAAAATTTTTTGGAAAAACCTTTCTCCCCATTTTCTTCTTTGCCAAAGACCCAGGCACCCACCCACCCCGACGTTCATCCTTTCCCAGTTTCTTCTTTGCTAGTACACACAACCGTTTCCGATTGAAACCACCCATTCTCCGATAATTGTTCTCACGCCGATTACCTCACACCTACCTCCTCTCCTTGAACGATTTCAAAGAAAATAATTTCAGATTCATATTAGTCTTGTCGGAAAAAATGGAGTTTCGCCGGAATTATTTTTGACTCAATTTAATTTTTATTTTTGATGAAATTCTCTTCTATAACTCAAATGAAAATCTTTATCAGTAAATTCTTTTGATTTTTAGTGTTCTAACTAATTATTAGTATTTAATTGATGCTTTTCCGATGAAGAAAACAATGACGACTATATCGATGATTGCGGCATGATGCTAGAAGGAAAGAAAGAATGAAGGATTAGATGGGAAAGAGTTGTGTCGAGTGATGGTGGCGAAGGACTTTGCCTGATGAAAATATTGGATTGAGTAGGGAAGACAAATTGGGGAAGATGATGCTAGGGATTTTATAATATATTTTTTTATATGTTTAAGTTATAATTTTTCTAATGTTGATATCTCCATTTTTTATTGGTCTGCCAAAATAAGTTTCTGGCTTCACGCACTTCCTTAGATCTGTAATACACTCATGATGTCATGTCACCGAAAAGTATTTAATAGGTACATGTTTTGAACGGTAAAGGTGTTCAATAGGTATAATGTCTAATTGAGGTGTCTAAACGAATTATGTGAAAAACTTTAAGAGTCCGCAGATGACTTAAGACTAAATAATATGAGACATAGCAATATTTCAGTATCGAATAATATAATTATGCATGTGTACGTAAGAGTGTCCCCTATAACATAGAGCACAAAAAGCATTTTTTCAGTCTGATGATGTTTCACAATCTTTGCCTTTTCTATGTCTATCAATAACTTTCCATCAGACAATCATATAAAGTATACAAAAGAGTGCCTTCAATTTAGAAGTCCTTGAGATCATCGATTGCGAGAAACTGGTGAATGGCCGAGAAGAGTGGCATTTACAGACAATCCCGTCTCAAAGAGTTGCAGATCATTAAGCAAGACATTTGTGCTGACAAAAATATCCCTTCTTTTTCTGTTTTTTTTTTTCCACATTTTTTTTCTTTTTTCCCCTAAATTTCCTCAACACCAATAACCCCACAACCTAAAAACACTCAAATAAAAAAAATTAACCTTGAACACACTCACGCCCAAAATAAATATAAACCAAAAACAAAGCCGAACTGCACATTTCAAAATGGAAGTAGAATATATGGAAAATCCAATTGTGCGCCATGGCTGGAATTGCCGTTGGAGATTACATCAATGATACTACAGAAGCTTGGGACTATAGATATATTGAAGAATGCCGATAAAGTGTGTACAACTTGGCACCAATTGTACCAAGAACCAGACATGTGGTAGGTTATCAAATTGCAAAATGCCGACACCGATGATTTCTGGGACAGTAAGGATGCCTTGGAGAAGATATACCGTCCAGCTGTGGATCGTTGCCAGGGTCAATTAATTGATATCAGTCTTGAGTACTATGGCATCGAAAATATGCTCAATTATATTGCTCAAAGGTTCCATTTTTTAAACCCTAATTTCAAATGTTGCATATCTATTTCTAGTAATTAACTCTGTATCTTTTCAACAGATCACCTCAGCTCAAACGTCATGAACTCATATGTTCCTATAATGTCTTTGGCGATGAGTTGAGTGCTTCAGTGAAGAAGTTCACGTTGTTGGAGGAACTGTAGAGAATAGCAGAAGAAAAGTATAATTTGAGAAGCCTTCTGCTAGCCCAAGATCGTTAACTAAGATCGAAAGATTCAACTAAAGAAGAGAAAGCTAGAAAGGAGAACTTGTTTATGGAAGACGACTATTTTATTTGAGTTGTTCTTGGTTTTTTCTTTTGTTAATTACAAATGCCTAATATCATCCCTATTTATACTTGTATAGGGATGCTTCTACAAACTATACTAGATACATCTACAAGAAATATCTAGATATCCTTATCTTCTAACTATGTAACAAGAATCTAGATATTTCTATATTTTACTATAAATATCTAATTATCTAGATTCCAGAACATCTAGATTTTTCTTTAGTATAAATATCAAAGATATTTACTCTACAAAATTCTAGAAAGTTCTGCTAAATATCTAAGATATTTTTTGTACCTCCAAAAAATCATCTTTATTTTTCACACTCCCCCTTAAAGCGATTTTTTTGGAAACTACCATGCACTTGTCATGGAAGAACTCAAACGAAGCTTTGAGCCACGTCTTGGTGAAAATCTCGGCAGTTTCTTCCAAACTCCTCTTACTTCTTCAAATGATAAAAATTCTTCATTGTCATGTAGATTATCTCCTTGTTGAGTTTTCAGACTCCCCCTTTCTCTTAACTTCTTGACAATTATTTTATCTAGAGAAACACTATCAATTTCTTGTAAAGTCTCAACACCGACACAAGAGCCACTGTCATATTCTCTTATCATCTCCCCGATATATTTTTTGGTAGCTTCAGAGATTTCAAAAATCATATTGTTTGTCTTTGAGACTTCAATATCAACTTCTTTCTCTATTTGATCTCCACTTTCTCTATCTGCTTTTAAAATTTCCTCTGAGTCATTAATTGGCCTTGATATTGCAGAAGATTGACCAAATACTTCCGCTTCCAATACATCTCCCTTAATGCTTTCACTATAAAGGTCGCCACTAGCACATATAGTTTCAGATATTGCCTGTTTAGGATCTTCTTCTTTGATTTCTTCGATAGAAGCTACCATATCACCTCTAAGAACATCCTCAAAAAATTCCTGTTTCGTGCCGTCAACATCAACTTCTTGCTTTTCCACATGATCGACTATATTATATTCTAGATCCTCGATCCAATCTCCTTCAAGATTGATGGAAATCATGGCATCTATTGCTCGAGTCTCAGCTACTAAACATTGTTCCCACTTTTCTACTTCTTCAGGAGCCTTTTGAGCCAATTGCTCTCCTTAGCTCGGCAATATCTTTTTATGTGTCCTAAATTACCACATCGATAGCATCTCAGAGGCTTCTTACCATAATAGTTAGAAGACTCTTCCTTCTTTCCAGGCGAGGTTGAATCACCTGAGGATCGAGAGTGCGACATATCTCTTGATTTTCCTTTGAAGTTTCTCTTGTCGGCTACAAGAGCATCTCCTTCTCCATCCTTGACAAACACACTAGCCAACTGCTTGGCTAGTAATTCCTGTGATGACAACAAATTTTTAAATTCCTCCAAGGATGGCTGTTGAGCCCATCGTTGAATCGACGTCACAAATGGAATATATTTAGGTTTCAACCCACGAATGACTATTCTTCTCATTCGTACTTCAGAAATAGCCTCTTCTGGATTCAACAAAGATATCTCAGAACATAAGTTCTTAATCTTCAAAAAATACTCGGCAATAGAAAGGTTACCTTGAGTGATGTTAGCTAATTCATTCTCCAATATCTGCAGTTGGGCTTCATTCTTCTTGTTGAACAAACGATCAAGGGTCCTCCATATTTCATGAGCTGATTTACACTTTATAATATGATCGAATAAATCGAAAGAGATTGTCCTCTTCAGAATGAACTCCGCCTTCGCATTAATCTGCTTCCACTTCTTGTACGCACTGCTATTTTTTGGTCCGTCATCAGGAGGACTTGTGTTATTCCCATTAACAACATCCCACAAATCCTCTCCTACAAGGTATGATTCCATACATGTCTTCCATACCTTGTAATTGAAGTGATTCAACAACTCCATTCCCAATCCATTAACACGGCCGCTAAAATTCATATAGACAAACCAGTTGAATCTACCACTAACCCGATCTTGAAATAACACCCAGAAACCAACGTATGGTTATGGCTCTGATACCATGTAGAGAATATCAGAAGAAAAGTATAATTTGGGAAGCCTTCTGCTAGCCCAAGATCGTTAACTAAGGTCGGAAGATTCAACTAAAGAAGAGGAAGCTAGAAAGGAGAACTTGTTTATGGAAGAAAGCTATTTTATTTGAGTTGTTCTTGGGTTGTTCTTGGTTTTTTCTTTTGTTAATTACAAATGCCTAATGTCATCCCTATTTATACTTGTATAGGGATGCTTCTAGAAACCATTCTAGATACATCTACAAGAAATATCAAGATATCCTTATCTTCTAACTATGTAACAAAAATCTAGATATTTCTATAGTTTACTATAAATAACTAATTATCTAGAACATCTAAATTTTTCTTATGTACAAAATATCAAAGATATTTACTCTACAAAATTCTGGAAAGTTCTACTAAATATCTAAGATATATTTTGTACCTCCAAAAAATCATCTTTATTTTTCACATGAACTGCACCTTTGCTACATCCAAATCAATATACAAGGCATTGAAACTATAGGCCGTTCTTGCCGTTCTTTAAAGTCGTTTAAGTTGAAAAACCAGATCTATGGATATGAAAAATACGATGGAGAAGCCATAGCAATTGCAGAGAACATGCCTGAACTGCACCACCTTCAACTCCTTGGAAATAACATGACAAATGAAGGATTGGAAGCTATTCTTAATGGTTGTTGTCACCTTGAATCACTTGATCTACGGCGATGTCTTAATGTCCATCTAGGAGGCGATGTAGGGAAGCGATGTTCTCAACAGATCAAATATCTTAGACATTCTCAGGACCGCACAAAAGATTTTGGGTTTGGTATTGAAATGCACAATTTTGAATCATTTGATGAGGATACCTATGAGCAAAATTCTTGGAAGTGTGAGCACATAAATTCTTGGTAGTGTGAGCTCATAGAAGGATATTTCTTATAATAATGAAGTCGATGCTAGGAGCTAGAAGGATACGTTCGTAGGCAGATAATTCACTGGCTTTCTAATCATCGACCTCATCTCGGATGATGATGATTATTATGAATTTTTTTATGCCAACAACTATTCTAATGAAGATGAGATGTTCTTCAAATGTTGAGGCCCTCTATCTTGTTGATGGTAAATTGCATCAATCCTTTAATTTCCTAATTGTCCTTTTTCTCTTTGTCATATTATGAAGTATAATTAGTTGATTGGTTTGTTAAGCCCTAAGAATATGTTAGAACAACTGAACAAGATTAATGATAAAAATATAAGGAATCCAAAGCAAAACTTGCTTGGCTTAGAGGCACGTTAATATGTTTCTTGAAGATAGTTGGAGTCTCTCCCACGAGCAATCGGAAGAATAAATAACAAATCTATCTTCGGGATTCAACTAAACCACAAAACAAGTAGCATTCAAGATGTTGCTCTTCTATTCTTGAATGGGTGATTTCACCTTTTGATTAATGTCTCACAAGTGTTTTTCAAGGGAAAGTAGTTTTTTTGAGTGCTTATCTTTTCAACCAAAAGAAACTCAATTTATAGGACAAAGTTTTGGAAGAAAAAAGACTTTAATTAAATTGTATTTATTATAGGTTCATGAATTAAAAAGGAAAAACTTATATTCCAAAAAAAAACCATAACGTAGAATTAAAAGCCTCTTTCAAAAAATCATATAACGTAGAATTAAAACAAAATGAATGTTACAACTCACATTCATGTATTTTGTTATTTCAAAACTTTTAACAGATGAATTTGTTTCAAAATTAATTGAAACACTAACTCTTACAATCCCCCACTTGTTTCAAGAAATTTTTATCTTTGAAAAATCCAAAAATATTTTGAGACATTAATCTAGCAACATGCATCAATAATGGTGTCTTTTGGACTTGAACCATTAGCTAGTGAAGACTTTCTAAATCATTGACTACTTAGTGAATAAATCTTGAACTAAGTGGTTCATTGAATGAAATAGAAAAATACTCCACACATATCACTTTGTTCCGATGAAAATCAAAATCCTTTGACACCTTACGACCATGTGTCCTGAATCCTTTTAGCCAAGTGCTTTAAGATTTCCCTGTTAAAATCTTATTGAAGCGACCTCCAATTTGCACTTAGTGCGGTGAATTCATCAAGAGTAACTTTGCATATTCCGACAAAATAGTCTATGAATTTTATTAAGAGAAATTAATCTCATTCTCATTTACAACAAAGTATCAGTAAATCTATCGAGAGTATTCCTACACACTTCAATCGAAATCGATTTATAGACTTATTAAGAGAATATAATCTCATCCTTCTCTTTAGGAGAAATATCAAAAAAAATTATCAAGAGTTTTCTTACTTACTCCAACCGAGATCAGTCTTATAAATTGTAACATCTCGCAACTAGAAAGAAATAGAAAGAAGTTTAAAATCTGGAAATAGTCATTTTTGGAAAATTTTAAGCAGGTTAAAGTGAGTTTTTGGTCAACTTCAAATGACCATAACTCCTATATCAGGATGAGTTAGGTGTAGTTCCAGATATTGTTGGAAAGCTGTTGGAATGATCTTTCCAACGCCGCTAAGTTTGCGTGATTCCGAGTTAGTATGAGTGAGTTATGTCCTTTGGAAGTTGGGCTGTTGGAATAAGGAAATGTCTAACCCGGATTTTAGAAGGACGATTTAGTCTTTTCCTTACCTAATTTGCCTATTTCGTTTTTAGGATTTTGTTTGGGGTAAAACAAGACTTTATTCAGTTTAGAAAATTAGAATTTACGCTAGGGCTTGAAGAGGAGAAGAAAGAAGGGAAAAGAGGAGAGAAATCAAGAAATCGCCAAGAACGTTCAAGCTTTGCGAGTGGAATTTGTCGGGGGTGATCCCTACAAGGTATGTGAGATCACATAGTGTTGGGTTAGTTCACCCACACACCAAACTTGTTTCAATTCAGCAAAATTGGAGTTGTTTGAATGTTAAGAAAGTGAAGTTCTTGAAGAACATTGTTGAATTCTTGTTGGTTGATTGTTGAATGCCTAGTGTTGATTTGATTCATGTTTCCGGATTGTTTTTTGAGTTAAATCTATTGGGTATTGAGGGTACTAATGATCCTAAGTGTTTAGCGAAAGAACTATGGAAGTTTAGAGAGTTTAGAGATGAAAAACGAAGGAGAAAAGTCAGATTTTTTTGGGGAAAAGGGTGGGGAGTCACGCCAGCCAGCGCAGTCCAAAAGAATCTCTGACGTTTACCCCTTGGGATGCCGCGCCAGCCAGCGCGCCCCAACTTGTCCTCTGAAGTTTGGGGCCTGGCTCCCCACACCTCTCAAAGCGCCAAGGACGCCAGTTCACCCCATTCTTCCCCCTTCTTTTCGTACTAGTTTCTAAGTGATGTACCTATGTTTCCTAGTTGATTCTAACACTCTAAGGTACATCTAAACATCATGAAATTATCCATAAACATGAGATAATGAACCTTGAATCCATAATCCAATTCAAGGAAAGTTAAGATCAAAGTCAAAGAAGTTCAGAGTAAAGTCTAGAAGTTAAGAAGCAAGTCAAAACAAAGTTTCTTAAAGTTTTCAACAGTCTTTAACATCGCTTTAAATACATTTTAAGACTCCAGTTTTCAAGTTAAGCAAAGAGTAAGGAGTTGAGTTCATTTCTCAAAAAACTATTACGGAACTAAGTATTCCAAAAGAAGTTTATAAATGTTTTCACATTTGAGCAAAAAAAGGGAATATCGATTCTAAGAGAGCCTTTTGGCTAAGCTTTGAGTAATTATCTCAAACTAAAGAAAGAGTTATTTTTTAAACATATGAGCTAAGTATATTTTTATGAGTAGTATTAAGCACTGATATGGGGATGCGAGATCATATTATCTCAAGTGTCCATAAACCATGTAGCCATCATGGGTATTAATGGGTCATACTTTTTAGATGATCACATAAGCTAAGCTAGTGTATCCACTAAGTTAAGTAGGTTCTATATGACGGCAAAGTATAGGACCATTCTGGCAGCGTGTTAAAAGACGTTGTATCACCACTTAGGCTCATAGTGGTGGTTGTCGGTTAGAGAAACTCCCACAAAAACCATATTTATTATATGTGTAAACTTGAGTTTTTTACTGCATTCTTTTAACGAACTAAGTTGCTTTTTACTGTTTATAAAGCTTTCATATATTGCATGTGTTCATTGCTTTATTTGAGTTAAGTTGTTCATGAGTTTAGAAAAGCCAAGGTAAGTGTTTCTTTTAAAATCTTTTCAAGCCTATGTATTGTTTAGCATTCCAACTCGCATACTCGTACATTCAATGTACTGATGACAGTTGGCCTGCATCTTCTTATGATGTAGACGCAGGTAACCAGGATCAGCATCCAGTGCCTCGTTGATCCAGCTTGCGTACTCAGAGTATGTGGTGAGCCTCTTTGCATTCAGAGGACTCCTTTATTTGCTTTCTAGTTTAGTTCATTAGGATGGTGTGGGGATTGTCCTAATATCCATCTCAGTTAGTTAGAGGCTTCATAGACAGTCAGTTATTAGTTCTTTAGTCTTCTCATTTTATCTTATGTTAAGACTTGGGTTGCCAGTTTGGCCAAGTTGAATATTTAATTCTTTTAACATTCTAAGTTATATTATTAAGCTATTTTAGAAAGTTTTTTTGATCATTGTAATCATGCTTAGAGTCTTTCATTGAGTTAAGTAAGCCAGATCAAGGGTTTGCTTGGGGCCAACAATGGTTCTCGAGTGCCAGTCCCACCTAAGGTGTAGGCTCGAGGCGTGACAAACTTGTTATCAGAGCACAAATTCAAGAGTCCTAGGGAGTCTATGAAGCCGTCTTTGTAGAGTCCTAGTTATCAGTGTGTAACGCGCCACATCTATAATTAGGAGGCTACAACATTTAGAAAAATTTCCCACTTCTTCACACTCATTTCGTGCGTTAGAGTTTGAGCTCTAAAAGTTTCCTTCTAATTCTTGCTTACGCGTGTTTCAGATAATCGTGCCTCCACGAAGAGTAGTCAGAGGTCGTCCAACTAGGAGGAATGTTGAGGAACAAGATTTACCCAATGAACCTAAAGTGCAACCACAAGGAGAAGTTACAAATGCTGAGTTCAGAGAGGCTATAAGGATGCTTAGTCAAGTTGTGACCAACCAAGCTGGGCATCAGAGAGGAGCTCGACAAGAAGAGGCAGACACTTCCAGGATTCGTGAGTTCTTGAGGATGAATCCTCCAAGCTTCACTGGTTCGAGCACTACTGAGGATCCAGAGAACTTTATTGAGGAACTGAAAAAGGTGTTCGATGTGATGCATGTTACTGATACTATGAGAGTTGAGCTAGCTGCATATCAGATGAAAAATGTTTCTAGGACCTAGTTTGATCAGTGGAAAGGGGGCAGGGCTAAGGATGCACTACCTGCGAGTTGGGCCTGTTTTTAGGAAGCTTTCTTAGGGAGTTTATTTTCCCGGGAACTAAAAGAGGCCAAGGTACGTGAGTTCCTCACACTTAAGCAGGATTCTCTAAGTGTTCATGAATATGGGTTGAAGTTCACCCAACTATCCCGTTATGCTTCGGAGATAGTTAAGGACATGAGAAGTAGAATGAGCTTGTTCGTTGTTGGGTTAGGCCGTCTATCAAGCAAAGAGGGCCAGACAACAATGCTTATTGGGGACATGTACATTTCGAGGTTGATGGTTTATGTGCAGAAGGTTGAGGAAGAGAAGCTGAGAGACAGGGAATAATTCAGAAATAAGAAAGCGAAGACAGGGAATGAGTCTGGGCAGCAGAAGGTTAGTGTAAATCGTTTGTCCTTTCAGAAGCAAAAGAGACCTGCACCATCATCTGCTAGTGCACCTGCACCAAGAAACAAAGGTGAGTAATGGTTAGAATTCGTAGAACCTCAGAGCTAGACCTGCGCAGTCTCAAGGTAGTATGGCACAAGGAGGTAAATGGGCTCCTGCATATGCTAAGTGTGGTAGAATCCACCCAAGTAAGTGTCGTGATGGCCAGACAGGTTGCTTCAAGTGTAGGCAAGATGGCCACTTCATGAAAGAGTGCCCTAAGAACAGGCAAGGTAGCGGCAATCAGGGCAGTAAAGCCCAATCTTCATCGGTTGCCCCACTAGACAGGGCTGCACCTAGGGGAGCTACTTCCGGTACTGGCGGAGGAACAAACCTTCTTTATGCAATCACCAGTCGTCAAAAGCAAGAGAACTCTCCAGAAGTTGTTACTGGTATGATCAAAGTCTTTAATTTTGATGTTTATGCTTTGCTAGACCCAGGAGCAAGTTTATCTTTTGTAACCCCTTATGTTGCAAATAAGTTTGATGTTCTTCTTGAGAAACTTTGTGAACCCTTTTGTGTTTCTACACCTGTTGGGGAGTCCATTCTAGCTGAGCGAGTTTATCGTGATTGTGTCATTTCCATCAATCACAGAGACACCATGGCTGATTTCATTGATCTAGACATGGTAGATTTGGATGTCATTTTGGGTAAGGACTGGCTTCATGCTTGTTATGCCTCCATTGATTGTAGGACTCGAGTTGTCAAGTTTCAAATTCCTAATGAGCCAGTCATAGAGTGGAGTAATAGTTCAGCAGTGCCTAAGGGTCGTTTTATTTCGTACCTTAAGGAGAGAAAGTTAGTTTCGAAGGGTTGTATCTATCACTTAGTGCGAGTTAATGACTCTAGTGTTGAGATACCTCTCATTCAGTTAGTTCCATAGTAAGAGAGTTTCTAGAAGTCTTTCCTGATAATCTACCCGGAGTCCCTCCTGAGCGAGAAATAGACTTCGGCATAGACATCATTCCAGATATTCGTCTTATCTCTATTCCGCCATATAGAATGGCACCAGCAGAGTTAAAAGAATTGAAAGAACAGTTGAAGGATCTCCTAGATAAGGGTTTCATTCGACCAAGTGTCTCACCTTGGGGCGCTCCGGTCTTGTTTGTGAGAAAAAAAGATGGTTCCCTTAGGATGTGTATAGATTACCGCCAATTGAATAAGGTTACCATCAAGAACAAGTATCCTCTTCCAAGAATTGATGATCTTTTCGATCAACTTCAAGGTGCTTCTTGTTTTTCTAAGATATACCTCAGATCAGGTTACCATCAGTTGAAAGTAAAGGAATATGACATTCCAAAGACAGCATTCAGGACCCATTATGGTCATTATGAGTTTCTGGTCATGTCGTTCGGTTTAACTAATGCACCTGCAGCGTTCATGGACCTTATGAATATAGTTTTCAAACCTTATTTAGATATGTTTATTATCGTCTTTATTGATGACATACTAATCTATTCAAGGAATGAAGAAGATCATGCTAGTCATCTCAGAATAGTTCTTCAGACTTTGAAAGATAAGGAGTTGTATGCCAAGTTCTCTAAGTGTGAGTTTTGGCTTGAGTCTGTGGCGTTCTTAGGCCACATAGTTTGCGGTGATGGAATTAGAATGGATACTCAGAAAATTGAGACAGTGCAGAATTGGCCTAGACCCACATCTCCAACCGATATTAGGAGTTTCTTAGGTTTAGCTGGCTATTATAGAAGGTTTGTAAAGGGGTTCTCGTCTATTTCGTCTCATTTGACCAAGTTGACTCAAAAGATGGTGAAATTCCAATGGTCTAAAGCTTGTGAGAAAAACTTTCAGGAATTGAAGAAGTGGTTGACTACTGCCCAGTTTTGACCTTAGCAGAAGGTACTCAAGGTTTTGTGGTGTATTGTGATGCATCTAGAGTTGGTTTAGGTTGTGTCGTAAGGCAGATTGGCAAAGTTATAGCTTATGCCTCCAGACAATTGAAAGTTCATAAGAAGAACTACCCAGCCCATGACTTAGAGTTGGCTGCTGTAGTATTCGCTTTGAAGATGTGGCGTCATTATTTGTATGGTGTTCATGTTGATATATTCACTGATCACAAAAGCCTTCAATATGTGTTCACTCAAAGAGAGCTAAATCTCAGACAAAGGAGGTGGTTAGAGTTACTCAAGGATTATGACATGAGTATTCTTTATCACCCAGGTAAGGCTAATGTTGTTGCTGATGCCTTGAACAAGTTGTCTATGGGTAATACCGCCCATGTCGAGGAAGAAAAAAGAGAGTTAGCAAAAGATATGCATAGGCTTACACGCTTGGGAATTCGACTTATGGATTCCACAGAAAGAGGAATAGTGGTGACGAATGGGGCTGAATCATCACTAGTGTCATAAGTGAAAGAAAAGCAAGACCAAGATCCCATTTTGCTAGACTTAAAGGCAAATGTTCATAAGCAAAGAGTATTAGCTTTTGAACAAAGGAGAGATGGTGTGTTGAGCTATCAAGGTAGATTGTGCGTACCGATGGTGGATGGACTCCAAGAGAGGATCATGGAGGAAGCTCATAGCTCCAAATATTCCATTCATCTGGGTTCCACAAAGATGTATCGCGATTTGAGAGAAGTGTTTTAGTGGAATGGTATGAAGAAGGGCATTACAGAGTTTGTTGCTAAGTGTCCATATTGCCAACAAGTGAAAGTAGAGCACTAAAGGCCGGTGGTTTGGCTCAGAATATAGAACTTCCTGAATGGAAGTGGGAGATGATCAATATGGATTTCATCAAACGTTTTCCAAGGTCTTGCATACAACATGATTCTATTTGGGTGATTGTCGACAGAATGACAAAATCAGCCCACTTTTTGCCCGGAAAGATTACCCATTCAGCAGAAGATTATGCTAAGATATATATTCAGGAAGTGGTAAGACTTCATGGAGTTTCGGTCTCTATTATTTCAAACAGAGGTACGCAATTTACTGCACAGTTTTGGAAGTCATTCCAGAAAGGCTTGGGTTCAAAGGTGAACTTGAGTACTGCCTTTCATCCTCAGACAGATGGGCAAGCAGATCGTACCATTCAGACATTAGAAGATATGTTGAGGGCATGTGTGATTGATTTCAAAGGAAATTGGGATGATCACCTACCTTTAATTGATTTTGCTTACAACAACAGTTACTACTCTAGCATCCAAATGGCTCCATATGAAGCCCTTTATGGGAGAAGATGCAGATCTCCTATCGGATGGTTTGAAGTTGGTGAAGCAGGGTTGATAGGACCAGATTTAGTGTATCAGGCTATGGAGAAGGTTAAAGTGATTCAAGAGAGGTTGAAAACGGCATAGAGTCGTCAGAAATCCTACACTGATATTAGGAGAAGAGTGTTGGAGTTTGAAGTAGATGATTGGGTGTATCTAAAAGTTTCACCCATGAAGGGTCTTATGAGGTTTGGTAAGAAGGGGAAGCTTAGTCCCCGGTATATCGGACCTTATCGAATATCCAAAAGGATGGGCAATGTAGCTTATGAGTTGGAGCTACCACAAAAGCTAGCAGCAGTTCATCCGGTGTTTCACATCTCTATGTTGAAGAAGTGCATGGGCGATCCTTCATTGATCATACCAACTAAAAATATTGAGATCAAGGATAACTTATCTTATGAGGAGATTCTAGTCCAGATTCTAGATCGCCAAGTTCTCAAGTTAAGAACAAAAGAGGTTGCATCAGTCAAAGTCCTTTGGAGGAACCAATTTGTTGAAGAAGCTACTTAGGAAGCTGAGGAGGATATGAAGAAGAGATATCCACATCTCTTTGAAACCGGAGAAAATGCAGACCAATGTACTAATTTTCTTCTTAGTACTATCTAAAATTGAGTGAGCATGTTCCTTGCTTGAAATTGCTTTTGGGATGTTTGAACTTGATATAAAGAGTAAATCTCATTCGAGGACGAATGTTCCCAAGGGGGAGATATTGTAACATCTCACAACTAGAAAAAACTAGAAAGAAGTTTAAAATATGGAAATAGTCATTTTTGGAAAATTTTAAGTAAGTTAAAGTGAGTTTTTGGTCAACTTCAAATGACCATAACTCCTAGCTCATGATGATTTATGTGTAGTTCCAGATATGGTTGGAAATCTCTTGGAATGATATTTCCAACTCTGCTAAGTTTGCGCGATTCCGAGTTCATATGAGTGAGTTATTTCCTTTGGAAGTTGGGCTGTTGGAATAAGGAAATGTCTAACCCGGATTTTAGAATGGCGATTTAGTCTTTTCCTTACCTAATTTGCCTATTTTGTTTTCAGGATTTTATTTGGGGTAAAACAAGACTTTATTCAGTTTAGAAAATTATAATTTACGCTAGAACTTGAAAAGGAGAAGAAAGAAGGGAAAAGAGGAGAGAAATTAAGAAATCACCAAGAACGTTCAAGCTTTCCGAGTGGAATTCGTCGGGATGATCCCTACAAGGTATGCGAGATCACATAGTGTTGGGTTAGTTCACCCACACGCCAAACTTGTTTCAATTCAGCAAAATTGGAGTTGTTTGAATGTTAAGAAAGTGAAGTTCTTGAAGAACATTGTTGAATTCTTGTTGGTTGATTGTTGAATGCCTAGTGTTGATTTGATTCGTGTTTCCAGGTTGTTTTTCGAGTTAAATATATTGGGTATTGAGGGTACTAATGATCTTAAGTGTTTGGGGAAAGAACTATGGAAGTTTAGAGGGTTTAGAGATAAAAAACGAAGGAGAAAAGTTGGATTTTTCTGGGGAAAAGGGTGGGGCGTCTCGCCAGCTAGCGCGCCCCAAAAGAATCTCTGACGTTTACCCCTTGGGGTGCCGCACCAGCCAGCGCACCCCAACTTTCCCTTTGAAGTTTGGGGCCTGGCGCCCCACGCTTCTCAGAGCGTCAAGGATGCCAGTTCACCCCATTCTTCCCCTATCTTTCGTACTAGTTTCTAAGTGATGTACCTATGTTTCCTAGTTGATTCTAACACTCTAAGGTACATCTAAACATCATGAAATCATCCATACACATGAGATCATGAACCCTGAATCCATAATCCAATTCAAGGAAAGTTAAGATCAAAGTCAAAGAAGTTCAGAGTCAAGTATAGAAGTTAAGAAGTAAGTCAAAGCAAAGTTTCTTAAAGTTTTCAACAGTCTTTAACAATGTTTTAAATTCATTTTATAACTCCAGTTTTCAAGTTAATCAAAGAGTAAAAAGTTGAGTTCATTTCTCAAAAAGCTATAAGGGAACTAAGTATTCCCAAAGAAATTTATAAATGTTTTCACATTTGAGCAAGAAAAGGGAACATCGATTCCAAGAGAGCCTTTTGGCTAAGCTTTGAGTAATTATCTCAAACTAAAGAAAGAGTTATGTTTTAAACATATGAACTACGTATATTTTTGGGAGTAGTATTGAGCACCGATATGGGGATGCGAGATCATATTATCTCAAGTGTCCATAAATTATGTAGCCATCATGGGTATTAATGAGTCATACTTTTTAGATGATCACATAAGTTAAGCTAGTGGATCCACTAAGTTAAGTAGGTTCTATATGACGGCAAAGTATAGGACCGTTCTGGCAGTGTGTCAAAAGACGTTGTATCACCACTTAGGCTCATAGTGGTGGTTGTCGGTTAGAGAAACTCCCACAGAAACTATATTATTTTATTATATGTGTAAAGTTGAGTTTGTTACTGCATTCCTTTAATGAACTAAGCTTCTTTTACTGTTTATAAAGCTTTTCATATATTGCATGTGTTCATTGCTTTATTTGAGTTAAGTTGTTCATGAGTTTAGAAGAGCCAAGGTAAGTGTTTCTTTCAGAATATTTTCAAGCCTATGTATTGTTTAGCATTCCAACTTGCATACTCGTACATTCAATGTACTGATGCCTGTTAGCCTGCATCTTCTTATGATGCAGACGCAGGTAACCAGGATCAGCATCCAGCGCCTCGTTGATCCAGCTTGAGCACTTAGAGTCTGTGGTGAGCCTCTTTGCATTCGGAGGACTCCTTTATTTGCTTTCTAGTTTAGTTCATTAGGATGTTGTGGGGATTCTCCCAACATCCATCTTAGTTATTTAGAGTCTTCATAGATAGTCAATTATTAGTTCTTTAGTCTTCTCATTTCATCTTATATTAAGACTTGGGTTGCCAATTTGGCCAAGTTGAATGTTTAATTCTTTTAACATTTTAAGTTATATTATTAAGTTATTTGAGAAAGTTCTTTTGATCATTGTAATCATGCTTAGAGTCTTCCACTGAGTTAAGTAAGCCAGGCCATGGGTTCGTTTAGGGCCAGCAATGGTTCTCGAGTGCCAGTCCTGCCCAGGGTGTAGGCTCGGGGCGTGACATAAATTTATTAAGAGAAAAGAATCTCAATCATGCACATCTACTTATTTCATTTTATTTGAAAATGGGAATTTTATTGATGTGCGCACTTCACAATTGTAACTTTACTTGTTTTTCCCTTTGAACCCAAGATTACATTATTAGGTAGGGTTACCATAAAGTACAATTAATTTACAACAGGCTTTATTCGCATCCCATTACAAGTTTCCACCACTAACTTTTTGCTTAACCCTTTAGACAAAGGATCCGCTAAATTAAATCTAGACTTCACATATTGAAGCGATATCACGCCTTCCTTCAATAATCTCCTCACATGATTGTGTTTGAGACAAACTTGTCTCGACTTGCCATTGTAGCAATCACTTGAAGCCCAAAATATAGCAACTTGATTATCACAATAGATAGTTAAAGATGGCAATGGCTTACTCCACAAAGGAATATCTATCAACATAGATCGTAACTAATCAGCTTCTTCTCCGGCAGAAGACATAACTATAAATTCTGACTCCATGGTTGAGTGAGTAATACATGTCTGCTTTTTTGATTTCCAAGAGATCACTGCTTCAGCCAAAGTAAAAATCCAAGCAGTAATAGATTTAGAATCATTCAGATCAGAATTCCAAGTAGCATCGCTATTGCCTTCAAGAACAGCTGGAAATGTAGAATAATGTAGGCCAACATTAATCGTACCCTTCAGGTATCTTAAAACACCAATTAAGGCATTCCAATGTTCAATTTCAGGATTACTAGTAAATTTGCTCAAAGTTCCTACTGCGTAACCAATATCCGGCCTAGTAGAATGCATGTCATACATAAGACTCCCAACAATCTGAGAATATGTCAGCTGATCAAGAACATCACCAGAGTTCCGCATTAGTTAGATGCTAGGATCAAATGGTGTAGGAGCAAGTTTATCGTCAAAGTGACCAAACCTTTTTAGAACTTTCTAAATATACTTGATTGAGTAAGAGTCAAACCATTCGTTAATCTCATGATTTTAATGCCCAAAATTACATCAGCTTCTCCAAGATCTTTCATTTCAAATTAAAAAGCTAGAAAATATTTTGTTTCTTTGACACTTTCAATATCAATTCCAAAGATCAACATATCATCTACATAAAGACATATTATAACACCATATTTTTCTTGAAATTTGCTAAATATGCAAATATCACCACCATTGATTGAGTAGCCATTAGAAATCATTACTCTTCTAAATTTTTCATTCCATTGTTTTGGAGCTTGTTTTAACCCATAAAGAGATTTAAGAAGCTTGCAAACTTTGTGTTCTTGACCACGAACGACAAATCCTTCTGGTTGTTTTATGTAAACTTCTTCATCTAGATCTCCATTCATAAATGCAGTCTTTACATCCATTTGATGAATTACCAGACTATGAATTGCGGCTAAAGCAATCAAAAGTTGAATAGAAGTCATTCGAGCTACAGGTGCAAATGTATCAAAATAATCAATATCTTTCAATTGAGTAAAACCTTTTGCTACCAAACGAACTTTGTACTTATCTAAGGTACCATCAAATTTCGATTTCTTTCTAAAGATCCATCTACAACCAATAGACTTACATCCAGGAGTGAGGTCTGATAAAATCCATGTATTATTTGACATAATAGAGTGCATTTCATCATCATTAGCTTCACGCCAGAAAGGAGCATCATGTGAAGACATTGCTTCAGCATAACTTTCAAGATCATTTTCAACTAAATAGACTTGAAAATTAGGTCTATAGTCTCTTGGTTTGGCTGATCTTGCACTACGTCTTGGTTGACTTTCTTTCAAAGGCTCAACTATTTTTCTTTTAAGAGGAGATATAGAAGAACTTGTATCTTGTTCCAAAGATTCCTTTTTTCTTAGGAAATATATGCTTAAAAAAGTTAGCATGCAACGATTCAATAATTGTGTGAGGGCTTGGGGTCTCAAGATTCAAAAATCTATAAGCCTTACTAGTTTGTGAATAACCAATAAATACACAATCTACTCCTCTATAGCCAATCTTAGTCAAATGTTGATCTGGTAATTTAACATGAGTCAAACAACCCCATTCTTTAAAATAATTTATATTTGGCTTTCGATTCTTCCAAAGTTCATATGGAGATGAATCATGTTTCTTGGAAGGAATTCGACTCAAAATATGACATGCAGGAAATAAGGCTTCAGTTCACGAATTTTCAGTGATACCAGATCCATAAAGCATAAAGTCAACCATTTCAATGAAAGTTTTATTTTTTCTTTCTGCTACACCATTTTGTTGTGGTGTATAAGACATAGTCAATTGTAGGGGTGTGCATTCGGTTTTTCGGTTTGGTTTTACACTATTCGGTTTGGATTTTTGGTTTTGTAAAAGTGTAACCCAATCCGATCCAAAATAAATTTGGTTTGGTTTGGTTTTCCTCTATTCCATTCGGATTTTTTCGGTTTGGTTATTCGGTTATGTCAATAATTAATAACATATATAACCAAAGTAATAATATTTAATCCCTTAAATATACTTTCTAATATAAATCATAAGTAAAACTTAGAACACAATACTTATAAGTATACCTATTATAGATGTAATTCAAACATAAAATATAAACGTA
Organism: Solanum stenotomum; assembly: GCF_019186545.1. Lineage (NCBI taxonomy): Eukaryota > Viridiplantae > Streptophyta > Magnoliopsida > Solanales > Solanaceae > Solanum > Solanum stenotomum. Next base: position 5,748,447 of record NC_064291.1, on the reverse strand, counting down.
ATCATCATGAAAGACAATAACCAAAAAGGGACAAAAGTGGTTAACTCCAACTTAATTCTAAGCCTAAACATTATATATATATANTATACAATAACCAAAAAGGGACAAAAGTCAACTATATATGTATATATATATATATATATATATAGAGAGAGAGAGAGAGAGAGAGATAAATTTAGTTTTTTTCGGTTTTTATTTTTTTAAAATCCGAAACCAAACCAAAAAACCAAACAAAGTAATTTATTAATCCAAAATCAATCCGAAAAACCAAAAAACCAATCCAAATAAAAATTCGGTTTGATTTGGTTTGGTTATTCGATTTAATCCTAATAGTGCACACCCCTAGTCAAGTGTTTCTCAATGCCTTCTTTTTCACAAAAATCAATAAAATCTGATTTTAAATGTTCTCCACCTCTATCAGATCTAATTGATTTAATCTTCAAACTCAATTTATTTTCAACTTCTGCTTTATATGTTTTAAAAGTCTCAAATGCCTCATCTTTTGTTTTTAATGAAAATTCATATGTATATACACCTTGAGTAATCGTCAATGAAAGTGATAAAATATCTCTTTCCATGACGTGATAAACAATCTATCTCACAAATATCAATGTGGATTAACTCCAAAAGTGTGGATATCCTTTCAACAGACTTAAAAGGTTTCTTTGCTATTTTACATTTACTACAAGTAATACACTTAGCGACATGATTCTTTTCACAGTCTTTAATTAATCCATTTTTTCACCATAAGTTGAATGGATCTAAAATTCATATGACCATGAAGTTCATGCCATAAATCTAAAGACTCCACAACATAAGCAGAAATATTTTCATTTTCAATATTGAGTTTGAACATGCCATTTGTAGCATAACCTTTTCCAACAAACATGCCTTGTTTAGACAAAATAAATTTATCTGCCTCAAAAATCATTTTAAAACCATGCTTCGAAAGAAGTGTACCTGACACCAAGTTCTTTCGAATAACAGGAACATGCAATACGTCTATCAATTTGACCATCTTTCCGGAAGTGAATTTCAGTTCAACAATTCCTTTTCCCACAACCTTAGCAGAGGATGAGTTTCCTATATGCAAAACTTTAACGCCCCCACTAATTCATAAGTCGTGCAAGAATTTCGATTACCTGATATATGACGAGTTGCACTAGTGTCTATCCACCATTCCACTTGATCTCCCGCTACAAATGCTTTTGTGACCATTGTCACTAGTTCATTTTTTGTATTGTTATTTGCCTTTTCTTTCTTCTTTTCAGCTTTAAGAATTTTACAATCACGTGCATAGTGACCAATTTTATGACATGATAACATTCATTCGACTTAGAATTGAAATTACTACGCTTAAAAATTTTACTCTTCTTTGCCTTCAAAAATTTATTATTGGCAGGCTCCTTCTTGATCGATTTTTCTTCAACAAGATGAGCTTTCATGATGGGCTCCTTCAAGATATTATTGTCGCGATATCGTGTCTCTTGTTCAATTTGCAAGTGCTGCAATAATTGTTCAAGAGTCAAGTCTTCCTTCTTGTGCAAGAGTTTGCTTTTGTACTCCTTCCAAGATGGAGTAAGTTTTGAAACAATAACACCAACATGAAAGTTTTCATCAAGAGCAATTCCAGATATAGCAATTTTATTAGCTATAAATTGAAATTTCTTGTACTTGTTCAGTGATTGACTTGTCATCAACCATTTGAACTCCATATAATTTGAAATAAGAAATTTCTTTGAACTCGCCTCTTCTGCTAAATGGATAGTTGTAAGAGTATCCCAAATCTGCTTAACAAATCTGCACTTAATATATTATTGATCATAATATTTATTGGACATTCCTCCAAGAATATAATTCTTGCATAAGTAATCATCATCTTGCCATTTGGCAATTTGTTCTTTAATCAGAGTAGCCTCGTCCGTTGCTACCTTAGAACCAGGAGCGTCAAGACAAGGTTTCTCAAGAACATATGCCAACTTTAATCATTTTAAAAAGAATTCCATCTTTCCACGCCATCTAGGAAAGTCTGCCATCAAATATTTCAAAATTAGGATTAGGCAAAGATGGAACATTGTTTGTCATAGAGACAACTATCTTCAAATTGTTAGAACAACTGAACAAGAATGATAAAAATATAAGGAATCCAAAACAAAACTTGCTTGGCTTAGAAGCACGTTAATATGTTTCTTGAAGATAGTTGGAGTCTCTCCCACGAGCAATCGGAAGAATAAATAACAACTCTATCTTTGGGATTCAACTAAGCCACAAAACAAGTAGCATTCAAGAATGTTGCTCTTCTATTCTTGAATTGGTGATTTTACCTTTTGATTAATATCTGACAAGTGTTTTTCAAGGGAAAGTAGTTTTTTTGAGTGCTTATCTTTTCGGCCAAAAGAAACTCAATTTATAGGACAAGGTTTTGGAAGAAAAAAGACTTTAATTAAATTGTATTTATTATAGGTTCATGAATTAAAAAAGAAAAACTTATCTTCCAAAAATAAACCATAACGTAGAATTAAAAAGCCTCTTTCAAAAAATCATATAACGTAGAATTAAAACAAAATGAATGTTACAACTCACATTCATGTATTTTGTTATTTCAAAACTTTTAACGAATTTATTTCAAAATTAATTGAAACACTAACTCTTACAGAATATAAAGGTATCTTTTTCGGCACTTTCTAAGTAACTGTAGATGATGAATCATTGTATAAGGAATAAAGATGGCCTGTTGGGTAAAAAAATCTATAGCGGCTTGATCCTATAGAACGAGAGTTACCTTGCGATATCTGGGTTGCAGCATGTTTTATTTTTGTCATGTTAAGTTTTGTGTTGTTGCCTCGTTTCTAGATGTGTCAACTATACGAACACTTGAGTGACTAGAGTCTGAACATTGTATCACAATGCCCACGCTTTACCAAACTCTTTGATATAGGATGGTTTTGGGAATGACTAAACTTGAGGATCTGATTATAGAAAAATTGACAAAGTGACTTATTTCTCCGTCTTTCTGGAATCTTTTCTATTAGGCATAAAACACACCTTAACTTGGCCTCAATTGGCAACCAAACACTCCAACATTGAGAATGCATATTGTTAAAGAATGACAAAAGTTCCACATCGGTGGTTAATGAGATGGGTGGACTCCTTATAAGGCTTGAGCAATCCTCCTCCCTTTGAGCTAGCTTTTGGGGTATGAGTTAGGCCTAAGACCTAATTTAACACATATCTAGACACCTCAACTCGTTCCCACTGTGTCTCGACTCTCGTGGACATCCAACAACACATAAATTTTGGAGGTGTCTAGATGATCATTTTGTAAGTTGGAGTGTTCAACTCACACCGTGGAAACAAGTTGAATTGTCTAGATTTGCACCCTCAAAGTTGGAGTGTTGAGTTGTCAACAGAGTCCAAGTTAAGGTGTCTATCTATGTATTATGTCTTTGTAATAATATCATGACAAGCTGACCCAATTCAAGATATTTTGTACTCCGTCTGCTGAGATTGTTGTTTCTGCTGAGATTGTTGTTTTATAGAAGGAAAAAAACTGGAATATACCGCCTGATCATATAGAGCTTGCCTCGCGATATCTAGATTGCAGCATGTTTAGTCGCTAACCTCTGTGTTGTTGCCTCGTGCTGCACAAGCACTCGAGCAAGTACGTTATTGTATCACCATTCCCTTGCTTAACCGTGCTTTCTTGTGTAATATGGACTAAACTTGAGGATATTTGAAGGGGGAGAAATTGTCAAAATGATTGTTTTCTTTGCTCCTGCTAGAATATTTTGTAACAACGTGATATGATGACCTGAAGCCAACTGAAGATGTTATGTTTCTACTTCTCTGCTAACTGCTAAGATTGTTGAGATGTGAAGTGTCGAATTCTAATACAAATACATCAAAAAGTTCAAGAGATTTTTCTGTTGTTTTTTGCCAATTTTTATTGCAGTGTGAAACAATTATCATAAATCTTGTGATTCAAAGAGGGAAAAATTACATAATTAGGCAAACATGTGATATGTATTTACTATATATAACAATAATTTAAAAGAACTACAATTTGTAGCTACAATTAGTGTTATATAGTAAATTTCTCTCTCTTCTATCCCTCGCCTCTCACCGGACTCTCACTTGTCTCTCTCCCTCCTTTTGCCTTCTCTCGCTCGCCTTTCCCCTCTCTATTCCCTCTCTTCCTCACCTCCTCTCTCTCTCTCTGTGTGTAATACAAATACAAATGGAAACAATTGTTGATACAATTACAAATGGTAATTGTCAATTATACGTAACTTTTTCAGTGATGCAAAATACAAATGAGATTTTTCAATATAATTATACAGATGCTTGTCTATGATTCAAGGAAACATATGGTAACAAATACAGTTGTACAAATCAAAGTGGTATTCATTGATACAAATCGTATAGGGATATAAATTGTATTCATTAATACAATTGATTTGTATCAATGAATACAATACTTTTTTATACAAATCAATATAGTGCATGATAATTAATTATCAGTCATACAAAAATCTCTCTTGCTCTCTCTTCCTTCACGCAATCTCACTAGTTTTTGATATAACTACCAGGCTTCACATTCTGAGGGGTAAAGGAAACACAAAAAGTTTGGGGAAAATGCATAAGTACCCCCAACCTATGCCTGAAATCTCAGAGACACACTTATACTATACTAAGGTCCTATTACCCCCCCCCCCCCGAACTTATTTTATAAATAATTTTCTACCCCTTTTCGGCCTACGTGGCACTATCTTCTGGGCCCAGCGCGTGTTGACAATTTTTTCAAGCTATCTGGTTGATAGTGTCACGTAGGCTGAAAAGAGGTAAAAAATTATTTATAAAATAAGTTCGAGGGGTAATAGGACCTTAGTATAGTATAAGTGTGTCTCTGGGATTTCGGGCTTCGATTGGGGGTATTGGGCATTTTCCCAAAAGTTTGTCGTCTCCTCAGGGTTAAAAGGAAATTGATTAACAATCAGTTGCACTGTTCGGGGTTGATTAACAGCACATTCTTTTGTTGCTTCACTTCCAAGGGACTAAGCAATGTCTACCACTTTTCTTTCAGTGGAAACTGACCATAAAGGCTCGTATCCTCTCATTGATAGAATGCTTTACAGCATTTTCACAGATAAAATTCTAAACTACCAGAAAACTTGGACTAGGACTTGGTGGACTGGTCAGTGGTCACAAGTGCAACAGCAACATGAGATACATGCAATAAGATAGGCTCTATCACAAGTGAGACATCGACTATAGATGTAGTGGGAATTGCACCAGACATCACATCAAGGGGTTCTACTCTATGAAGCTCATATAATATATAGGATAACAAGTAAATACAGATACTATTGAGAAACTCTAATGCTATTGAGTAATTAGGTAAGTGGAGAACTCCAGGAAAGAAACCTCCCTCCAATTCTTTCTTTAGAAAAGAAATGAATTCAAACAGTAAAGTCTTTCATATCTCTTGTAGAAAACCACTTCAAGACCACTGTCAAACCAATAAGAACATACAATGGTTCAGAATTTACCAATAATGAAACCAACATATATCTCCAAGCCAAAGGAATAATACATCAAAGAACTTGTCCTTACACACCACAACAAAATGGTGCGGTGGAAAGAAAACACAAACATCTCATAGAAGTTGCTAAGGCACTCTTATACAAGTCCAAACTCCCCACTACATACTGGGGAGAATGTATTTTGACAGCCACTTACTTGATCAATAGACTTCCCAATTCAGTGTTGGGAAACAAGACACCATTTGAAATACTGCATCACCTATCTCTCACCTACTCTCACCTTAGGTCTTTTGGATCCTTATCTTTTCCTATACTAAAGACTTATAAAGATAAATTTGATCCAAGATCCACTCCTCACATATGTGTGGGATATCACAAAACGGTATAAGGTTTTAGACCCGAGCATCAAGAAGATACATGTTTCTAGAGATGTGACATTCCAAGAAAATATTTTTCCTTTTGCTTTGTCTGAATCTAATCCTAGTTTTAGCATAGTGTTAAGAACTTTGCACGCTGATCCAAACATGTTAAAATCTGCTGATAACATTTTTAACAAAGTACATGTGTTGGATGATAATACCACCTTTGATGTCACAAATAATAATCTGCATGAGCTTTCACATACACATATACCTCTAGCACTATTAAACATTGACCACTCATTGGATCCTGACTCACCACCAGCACATAACCATATTTCTAACTGTTGTTCCCCATCAAACACCATCACTCAACCTCTAGTCCAACCTTTAAACCTCAGGAGATCCAGTAGACCACACAAGATTCCTACTTACCTAAAAGAGTACACTTACACATTACCTTCTTTACAACACCAAGCATCAACCCCATCTTCTCATCTTGTATTTCCTACATCCCATTTATCCCTCACAATTTTCAACCAAGATAATCAACATATAGTCAAAGGTTTTCTTCATGACACTGAACCATGTTCATATAAGGAGGCAGCACTTGATCCTGCTTGGTAAGCAGTAATGACATCAGAATTTGAAGCATTGTATGCTAATAATACTTGGGATCTTGTTAAACTACCCATAGGGAAAAAAGAAATTGGATGCAGATGGCTTTACAAGGTCAAACATAACGCTGATGGTACAGTAGAGAGGCTGAAAACTAGACTTGTTGTGAAAGGTTATACTCAACATGCTAACATTGACTATAATGGAACTTTCTCTCTAGTAGTTAAGATAACTACAATCAGAATTTTGATCAACATGGCTATTAAAAGGGGATGGAATTTATACCAACTAGATGTGAACAATGCATTTCTTCATGGAGACTTACATGAAAAAGTGTATATGGACACACCTCCAGGCCTCATGATAGGTGACACAGGGTTGGTTTGTAGACTTAAAAAGTCCTTATATGGACTGAAATGGGCAAGCAGGCAATGATATGACAAGATGGCACAAGTTTTGTGTTCAAGGGGCAGAGTGATTACTCTCTATTCTACAGAAAAATTGGGAGTTCTTTGGTTTTTGTTGTTGTCTATGTTGATGAAATTGTCTTGACATGTACTGATGTTGAAGAAATAACTTCTCTAAAAGGTTACCTTCATGATAAATTCAAGATCAAGGACTTGGGAAGACTTCAATACTTTCTTGGTTTGGAAATATTGTATAAGCATTCTGGAGTCCTAATTTCTCAAAGAAAGTTCACCTTAGATTTGTTGAAAGAAATTGGTTGTTCAAGCTACACACCAGTGACATCATCTCTTGAATCCACAGTCAAGCTCAAAGAAAGTGAAGGCCTATTATTGAAAGATCCTACACACTACAGGAAGTTGGTAGGCAAACTGAATTTTTTTACTACACAAGAATGGACATAACATTCAGTGTCCAGCATCTTAGTGAATTCCTTCAGAATCCCAGAGAACCACACCTCAAAGTTGCATACTATGTTCTAAGATACCTAAAAAATGAACCTTGTTTGGGTATATATTTTGTCCAACAATACAGATTGCTCAATAACTGCATATTGTGATTCAGATTGGGCTGTATGCCCTGATACAAGAAAGTCAGTAAGTGGTTATGTAGTGTTAATGAGAGATAGTCCTATTAGCTGGAAGTCCAAGAAGCAAACGACTATATCTCTGTCCCCAGCAGAGGTAGAATACAGAGTAATTAGAAAAGTGGTAGGAGAAATAGTATGGTTGGAAAGGTTGTTGAAACTTGACATGTACCTTGCCCATACTTGTGTTGTGTTTTGTGATAGTCAGGCAGCCATCCACATAGCCAGGAACCTGTGTTCCATGAGAGAACAAAGCACATAGAAGTGGATTGTCATTTTGTTAGAGATAAGTTGCAAGGAGGTCTCATTGCACTTCATCACATTCCAACTGGGGATCAGCTAGTAGATGTTCTGACCAAGGCCTTGCCAAATATCAAGCATTCCCATATTTTGCACAACTTGTTTGTGAGCTTCCCATCTCCAACTTGAGGGCGGGGAGGCGGGGGGGTTGAGATAAATATTTTTATTATCCAATTGTAATTAGACTAACTGGCAGATTAGTGATTAGTTAGTTAATCTTTCTATTAGTTAGTCAGTTAGGCCTTGGGTATTGTGCACCAAGAAGTTAGTTAGCTAAGCTTCTAGAATCTTCTTACATTGTTGTATATATAGAGTGTAATCAACATGAAGTAATTCGATTTGTCATTTCCCCAAATCACACAGTTTGCTCCTCTTGCTCTTATCTCGAATCTCATTTTTCCATGTTCATCAATGGAGAAATAATCTTCTCCAGCTCTATTTGTTTCAATACTTCGGCACCTCACTTCGCTTCAGAATCTATACGTCTCCTCCTGCAATCAACTCCAATCTCTTGTAGAATCAACACTGCCCTCCTCCCTCTCTGAGTTGATCATCCAGTATTACCATAATCTCCAATCCCTTCCAGTAAAAGGGATGCTCTCTTCCCTCACTAAACTATCTATTTCCAACTGCCCTTGCATAAACCATACCTAGATTTTGACAAGGAGGGGTACTGGCCAGAAATTGCTCATATCTCCACCACAGAGATAGATGAGGAACACCTTTAATGATTAAAACAAATGGCCCTCCGACAGCTTTAGGTTATTTGTAAGGTGTGCTCATCGAAAAAAAGGTATCAAGGTTAGCAGCTACACCACCTGATAATCGTCCGATAATTGTTAATTTGTTACCGAATCAACCGATATCTTATAGGTTGACTAGCCGATTAGTAAATTTAAAAATTGATACTTAATAAGTCAAACCGTTAAGCGAAATTATCCGCCGGATTCAACTGATAAACAGCCCTAGTATATTCTGATACTATTGAGAAACTCTAAATGCTATTGAGTAATCCATTGCCCTTTTTAAAAAAAAAAAAAACTTTAGATTCTCCATATCAAACTTTCAACACCAAAATGATATACTAATAAATTACTATCAGGGTCGAATTGACAAAAAATAAACAATATATCGATCTAGGAGAAAGTAAAACAAACAAATAAACAAATTTTAATTTCGTGATGTAGCAGAAACATGGAAAAAAATGGCAAAAGAAAAAAAAGAAGAGAGAAAACAGTAAATAAAAATTAACAAGCAAAAGAATAGTAGAACTATTTTTTTTTAAATGATAGAATATCAATTTTGAGTAAATGACTCAACATATTAAGCATTCAATTTAATTAAAATGTGTACTACTTTTGATTCCTTCTTTAATAAATATATTATATTTGAGTTGGCTTATCATGCCAAAATATTAACACCCATATTTATCAATATTTGATCACATTTTTATAGGATAACGATATATTGAAATTTAAATTTATCCAATTGAAATACAAGTGATCCAACTCATCGAAATATGGATAGTATAGACTGATTTTATAAATACGAACTAAAACTGTAAGCTCTATTTTAAATCATTAAAAAACTAACATTTGAAAAGGTACAAAAATAAAAAAAACTATTAAAAAAAAACATATGTTACAGACACCATATTATAGATATTCATTACATAATTTTTTGAATAAATGTGAAATCAAGCAGACAGCTTGTAAACTGTTGTAAATAAAGCTCAGAACAAAATAACTATAAAGAGAAGAAGATAAGATATGTAGATGAATGAGATACCTTTTCTTCTATTCAAATGTCTCTTACAACGGTAAATGATATCTCTAATTATAAGTTGAGAAATCACTTCAAAAAATTAATTTATTTGGAGGCGATAATCCTCTCATAAAATTCTCGTAACTTATAGAATTGATTGATGGTAAATTTTGAAGGTAAGACTTAAATAGTATAAGCATGCTATTTATGGTATATGGTCCAACATACAAAAAAATCTCATTTCTATTTTAAAAACATGAAAATTAATTTACAATAGGCTTAAGTCATCTGCGGCCCCTTAAAGTTGTCCGCATAATTCATTTAGACACCTCAACTAGACATAGTACCTATTGAGCACCTCTACCGGCCAAGATTTGAACCGTTTAAACATTTTTTGCCTACATGGCAAAACATTTGCGAGTCACACAAATGGGCGCGTGAATCCGTTTTCTCCCATATTTTTGCCTGCATTTAACTCCCCCAACATTAAATTCTTAACGGTAATTTCTCTCCCAACGTTCTCTTCTTCCCCTAAATCCATTTTAGAACCCTTAATTCCCAATCCTCTCTTCTTTCTCTAAGTCTGCAACCTTTCTCTTGTTTCTCTCTTCTAAATCAATTGTGTTTTATCAAATATCACAAAATTAAGTGAATATCGAGGAAAACCAGTATATGTAAATGTGGTGATTATGGCCGACTGAAAACTTCGAAGAGTCCATTGAACCCAGGTCATCGATTTTTTGGATGCAAAGCATCAAAGGTTTGTAACTATTCAAACAAAAAAAACTGTTATTGAATTATTAGAAAAATTAAAATTTTATATATTTATTATTGTTATGTGGTTTGTAGGAAAATGGTGGATGTGGGTATTTTAGATGGATTGATCCGTCGCCTGAAAATACTGATGAATCATCTAGCTTTGTGTCATGGAATAGATTCATAGAGAGTGAAAATTCGATTGATGGACTAAAGAGAAAAATGAAAGAGCTTGAAGGAGAAATAGATTTTTTGAAATTTCAATTGAATCAAAATGAAAAGAAGATGATGGCTACAAAAAAATGCTCAATTTATGGGGGTTATTTTGTCAATTTATGGCGGTTTAAGGATCCCACAAATTAAATTGTGGCGGTTTTTAAAAATGCCATAATTACTCTTGCCACAAGCATATTTGCAGCGGTTTTAGTAAACCTCCACGACGTCCCCCGCAAAATGATTTTTAAATTTGTGGAGGTTTTTCAGTATCCGTTTGTGACAGTTAAGAACCTTCACAATATGATCTCAATATTTTAAAAATTAATTTTTTTGTGGATTTAAAACTATCATGCATGAGATTATTATTATTATTTTAATAATAAATATGACATTTGATTTACATCAAGCCTTCTAAATAATAAGTAATTTTAAATTTGATTTACATCAATTCTTCAAAATAATAATAGTTTTACTAAATAACACAGTTAAAGCAAATTAAATTTCACTAAACAAATTTATATTAATAAGCTTCATAAATTCAAATGCATGTCAAATAAAAGTAATACAAACTTGTAAATAATAATTCCAACATTATAATTTTAAATCTTTTAATATCCACATCAAATAAACATAAAAAAAATCTATAACATTTGTTTGGTGATTTAAGTTGTTGTTGTCCAATCTTTTTATCCAAAGTGACATAAGCTCTCCGCACCAGGCTGAAACAATGAAAATAATATATATAATTAGATAAACATATATTGATACACATATATCTTGGTACATCTTGATAAAAAAAATTAAAATTCAATTCATTTCGAAAGCAAATCATATAAAGCTTTGATTTTACAAATAATTGTAAGATAATGGATGAAACAAATTTACTTTGATGTTCTCTCATACACACTAATAAAGTGAATAATAACAACTTTATGATTATTTCTACGTAAGTTTAAACTAGTTTTATATTTTCCAAAATCATATAATAATGCTCATTCTATTTAACATGTTGATTCAAGTATTTCTCACTTCTCTTAATCTAAAAGTTAGACTTTCCTCTTTGACCTTAGTTTTTTCTTTCATTTACCAAAAAGTAGTTATAACTTCGACAATCTATCGTATGGAATAAGAATATACATAATTTTAAAGTTATATTGATATCAATCACAATCTAATATGAAAATTTGTCCTTTAATTTGTAATAGTCAGATCCAATCAAGAATAAAATGATTACATGATTCTTAGCTAAACAAAAATAAAATTAAGATTTACCATATATCAATTAAAAATTGGGTACAGATGACTTTACGATGTAGTGAGAATTCAAACAAATCCTGAAATATGTAAAACCATTGATTCATTAAGTTTAACAACTTAAAAATATAAAATGATCAAATAATAATATGAATTTTAAAATCTAGTGTGAATCATCACACTCATGTAACAAAAAATTACCTTTGTATTCAAATAATTAATTATTTTTCACCTATTCCACTTTGCAAAGCCTACAATGAAAAAAAATAACTAGCAAAACCACATATACAAAAGATGAACCAAAAAATGATGTAAAGAAGAGTGAAAGGCAAAAAGAGAGAGGAGAGGGGAAGGTGTGTGTTTTACCCGGTAATGTGTTAAAGAAAAAAAAAAGATTTGTGTGTGGTTTACGTGGGATTTGGAAATGGGTGGTTATTTGATTAGGTTTGAAAGGTTTTAAGGGGGAATTATTGTCTTTAGCCTTTTTTTAATTTTGGAGGGAGATGTATTAAAATTTGGTTGAATTGGGTCTAAATGAAGGATAAAAGAATTTTGTGCATAAAACAAGCTTTTATTTTTAATTTTTATTGAAAAGTAAGAACTATTAATTAAAATGTTTCACCTTCAACTAGTATTATAAATAGCTTAAATAAAGTTAAAATACAAATAAAAATAAATATAAATAAATCTTACTATAGATTTAGCATCCGATTTTTGTTTATTTATATATATATATATTATTTTCCTTAGTTTTAGAAGTTATAAAATTCAAATTTTTGTGTTATGAGACAACTAAAATCACTAAATAATACCAATTAAAGTATTACGATATAAGATAAAAATGTTTAAGTGAAATTGCATATGCCAAGTACAAAAATTATTTGAAGAATATCTTAATATATAAAAGAAATAGAGGATAAAAATATCACAATCAGTTAAAATGAAGAAGGAGAAGGATGTGCGTGTGTGTGTGTGTATATATATATATATATATATATATATATATATATATATATATATATATATTGAAATTAACTTTCAACATTAAATGTTATATATTATATAATTTGAAAAAACGAAAAATAATAGTGTGTATATATATATATAATAATTTCTAAAAGTAACGAATCTAATAGATTTTTGGGGGTTGATAATCGCGATAAACAATAATAAATTGTGGCAATTTTTTAACCTCCTTAATAAAACTACCACAAAAATATTTATATTGTGGGGGAATAAAATATCACAAAATGAATTATTAGTGGGATTTCTAAAAACTCCCACAAGTTAACCGTCAAAAATTGAGCTTTTTTTGGTAGATATCAAGGAAATTAAACTCCAAAAGAATTGGGAAAATGTCAAATTTAACCAACTTGTGATTATTTTTCTTTGTCTGCTACTATAAAATGGTTCTTTAATATGGTGTAGTTCATAGTAGTTCAAGATTTTAGTACTTAATTGTTTAGTTTTGTAGTAGTTAAGAGTCTAATCTAGACCAATTAGTGTTGTACTTAATTGGTCTGTTTTGTAATAGTTAGGCCTATGTTAAGTTCATAATTTGTATCAAATTGGAAGTTTGAATATGAATTGATCAGTCTCTTTTGTAACGTGTCTCTCTTTTGTAACTTGCCCTGTGTTCTGAAAAAACATAGCAATTTTTCAGATCAATTAGTTCTACGATCGAGTAGTCTTACACAAATGCATTGGGAGGTAGTCTAGTTGTTGTTCCAAAATTGAGCTAATAACACAAATGCATGATTGAAAAATACATAACACAAATGCATTGAGAGGTAGTCTAGTTGTTGTTCAAAAATCATTGTCTTGCTAACACAAAGACACGTCCTAAAAAATGCATAGTCTTGCTAACACAAAGGCATGATTAAAAATACATTAAATGAGTGTTCAAAATAAACTAAGGAGTAGATTGTTGAAGACCTTTTCAACATAGGCCAAAATCATAACAACTTTCCAATTGAACTATTTCTTGGAGGTTCCACAAGACCCTTTGTTTTTCTTGTTTGCTTTCATTTGTTGCAACTGTGAAGTGTTGACTGCATGTTTTCCCTTCCATTTTAGGCCACGGGGTTTAAAATCAATATCTATATTGGTTGGTGAAGCACTTTTCAACTTTGTTGTCCCATGTAGAATCTTCTCACTTGATGTACAAGGTTGTAATAGAAGAAAGAAAGTGTAAGATAAGGTAAGATCATAATATGACTATCAGAATATACACCAAAACAGAGTAAAGATATTAAGTGAACATACATTAAATACTTGAGCTCCAGTTGTATGATCAGAGTAAACACCAAAACCAGTTGTAGGCCTTTTGTTTCCTCTAGTAGCAGCATCAAATGAGGCAGAACTGCCTAATAAAGATGGCAATTGACTAGAAGAATTATCTTTTTCAGTAACAATTGGGGTCCCTCTTGCATTAGCTTTTTTTTCTTCTCAATCCTCTTCTAATCCCAACTTGCACCATTTTTTAAGAGGTCTTCACACAGATGTTATGTCACCACAAATAGAGCTTGGTTGACTTGATTGTGTAATTGCAAATATGGTTGCATATGTGGTTTTGGAAGTAGAGTCCCATTCTAGACTATATAGCATAAATAAGGATATATGAATAACTTGTAGAACAAACATTAAATGCAAATGAATTTTTAAATTTAATCTTACTCCTGTTTAAGTAGTTCTTGGCACAATAGTGGTGTCACCACAAACAAAATTTTGTTGACTTAATTGTGTTCTAACCTATTGAACAGAAATAAGGAGATATGAATAAATTGTAAAATTAAAATTAAATGCAAATGAATATGTAAATCAAATCTTAATCCTGTTTGAGAATAACTTTGTTGACTTGACTTTCTCTTACTATTATGCTGAGAAGTGCTCCCACTCACATACTATCACCACAAAATAAAATATATGACTATAATATGTATAAACTTTAAGCAATTACAAATGTGAATATGAATTATTACTTACTTTTGCGCACACAACTTTGTTATGATCAGTTTTCTTGCATATGAAACATGTCATCTTTACTCCATTTTTGGAAAGTTTACCATATTTTTTTGTCTCATCCTTACTCTTTCTTCTCTTCTTGCCAGGTCTGCCTTCATTTTTCTTAGTTTTGGAGGCTCTATTGATGGATTTGTAGTTTCAGGCCACATTCTCATATTGGGAATAGGTCGGATGAAATGGTTATAAGCCTTGAGAAATGTTTTTTTCTTATACCAGTGCTCTACATGTTGATCAGGATCTTGATTCAAGTAATAATAAGCACAAATAGCATGAGGGGAAGGAATATCTCTCAACATCCACAACCTACGGTCACAATGCTTCTTATCCAAGTGAACAACAAATGAATATTCCCCTCACTAATTTCAAAAACTATTCACCCCACTCCATTGAACTTCACAGTTAAGGCGATTTCATTCACGTCAAATACACGTGGAGAGGTTATTAACACATACCACGCAATTTATGAAAAGTGACCAAAAAAAATACTTAAACGGTTCAAATCTTGTCTAGTAGAGATGCTCAATAGGTACTAGGTATAGTTGAGGTGTCTAAATGAATTATGCGGACAACTTTAAGAGGCCGCAGATGACTTAAGCCTTTACAATATAAAAACCATCAGCATGCATATATAGCTCAAACATAAACATTTCAATTTCTAATAATATAATTATGCATATGTGTATGTAGGAGTGTCCTCCATAACATGGAGCACAAACGCATTCTTCCAATCTGTTGTTTGTTTCAAAATCTCCGTCTTCTCTAAGTCTGCCAATAACTTTCCTTCAACAACCATATAAGATATGGAAAAAACATTCATATATGTATCTTGTAATTTTATTCTGTATAAATAAATTTATTCAAGTTTTAAGCCTCTTTTTCTCCTTTTTATGACCTAGGTTGAGTTTGCGAGCAACTCGGGCTTATTTAGTAAAACTTGATCGAGTGTAGGGTCATAAGAGACCTCTAGTACTAAGTCGAGTTCAAAACCTTCCTACCGGTTAAATTTGTCAAATTAGTTCATGCAAGGATAAACTTCAAATGGACATATATCTCATTAAATAATAAATTGTATGACTCATGACTAATCAAACTAAAGTTCTATGAATCTTCTTTCCAACTCCACCAATTTTGCATCACTTGGAGTTCAGAGTAAGAAGTAATGACCATTTTACTAGAGACTATCACAACAGAGTTTTCTGATAACTACAAACCTAATTTATGGGTCGTAAATTGAAGTACGACCCACACTGTGAACTCGTAGAATAAACTTCTAAAAGTCTTTTTTTATGATTCTTTCAAACCTAGTTACTGGTCGTAAAAGCATCTATGGGCCATAATTTGGGTCCATAAAGTGAAGTCTTAAAACATGTTTTTGGGCCTAATTTACACGGATCTGATTACGTGTCATAAACCCAATTACGGGCCGTAATTTGGGAGTATCAACTTCAAAAACCCAAAATTTCAGTATGACTTCCACGGATGGGATCTACGGCCCGTAGATCAAACCACAGACTGTAGATTGCCTCGTGGAAGTTTTTTTATAATTTTTTAATTAGGATTTCTTTTGTCTTTTCCCATTATTCCTAAGTCTAAGCCACGACATTACGCATATCCTAAAAGGTATTTTCATGTTGAAGACTCAGTTCCTACACTCTTAACTCCTCAAACTTAGAAACTACTGTAAGGAAGGCAAAAACTAGGATTTCAAGTCTTTCAAGGAAGTTTTTCATTCAAATCTCTATCTCTCATGTATGTAAGGTTTCAATGAGAATATTATTTCACTCTCATGCCTAAGGTATTTTTATTCTCAAGAATTTCATAAGATTGATAGAAGTAAAGATAGGATTTTTATGAAATTATGATCTTTCTTCACCACAACAGAGTTTTCAGAGGCTAACATCTATGAGCCTCATTTACGAGTCATAAATTGAAGTACGACCCACATTGTGAACTTGTAGAATAAACTTTTGAAGGTCATGTTTTGTCTGATTCTTACTAACCCAGTTACGAGTCATAAAAGCATCTATGAGCCGTAATTTGGACCCGTAAAATGAAGTCTTGAAACATGTTTTTGGGCCTGATTTACATGGATATGATTATGGGTTGTAAACTCAATTACGGGCCGTAATTTGGGCGTAAGAACTTCGAAAACTCAAAATTTCAGTCTAACTTCCACAGATGGGATCTATGGCCTGTAGATCAAACCACAGACCATAGATGGCCTCGCGAAAGGTTTTTGATAGTTTTTTAATTGGGGTTTCTTTTGTCTTTTCCCATTATTCGTAAGTCTAAGCTACGATATTTCGCATATCCTAAAAGGGATTTCCACGCTCAAGACTCAGTTCATACCCTCTTAATTCCTCAAACTCATAAACTACCATAAGAAAGACAAAAGCTAGGGTTTCAAGTCTTTCAAGTAAGTTCTTCATTCAAATCTCAATCTCTCATGTATGTAAGGTTTCAATTAGAGTATTCCTTCACTCTCATGCCTAAAATGTTTATCTTTAAGAATTTAACAAGATTGATAGAATTAAAGATAGGATTTTATGAAATTGTGATCTTTTTTTACCACAGGTGAGTTTTTAGAGTCTGATAACTACGAACCTCATTTACGGGTCATAAATTGAAGTACGGCCAACACTTTGAACTCGTCGAATAAACTTTTGATAGTTAATTTTTTGTTTGATTCTTACGAACCCAGTTATGGGTCGTAAAACCATCTATGAGCCGTAATTTGGACTCATAAAATGAAGTCTTGAAATATGTTTTTGGGCCTAATTTCTATTGATCTTATTACAGATTATAGACCCAATTACGAGCCGTAATTTGGGAACGTAGAATAAACTTCATATACTCAAAATTTCAGTTCGGCTTCAACGTATAGGATCTAGGACCCGTAGATCAAACCGCAGACTATACATGGCCTCGTAGGAGGTTTCCAACAGTTTTTAACTGGGTTTGTTTTGTCTTTTTCCACTATTCCTAAGTCTAAGCCACAACATTACGCATATCCATGAAGGGATTTTCATGCTCAAGACTCAGTTCCTACACTCTTAACTCCCTCAAACTCAAAAAGTACTGTAAGCAAGGCAGAAGCTAGGGTTTCAAGTCTTTCAAGCAAGTTCTTCGTGCATATCTCAATCTCTCTAGTATGTAAGGCTTCAATGAGGGTATCCATTCACTCTTATGCTTAAAGTATTTTGATTCTCAATAATTTCACAAGATTGATAGAATTAAAGTTAGGGTTTTATAAAATTATGATCTTTCTTTATTATTATACATTTTCATTGTTTCACCTTGGTTTAAAAACCTTATTGTAATGATTTAACATGATTTTTATGGTCATTCAAACCCTTATGACTTTTAACCATGAAATGATATGTATTTCAAACTAAATTCATATTATTCTAGATATGACTTTCAAGTTTAGTTTCACATATGATTCAAATAGATAGGGGATTTTCATACCTATGAGCATTATATTTTAAATGTTGCATATTTATTTCTAGTAATTAACTCTGAATCTTTTCAACAGATCACCTCAGCTTAAACTTCTTGATGATTCTATATGTCTTCGGCGATGAGTTGAGTGCAGCAGTGAAGAAGTTCCCATTGTTGGAGGAACTGCACCTTTGCTGCATCTCAATCACCAAAGAAGCCATTGAAACTATAGGCCGTTCTTGTCGTTCTTCAAAGTCGTTTAAGTTGTCTAACTTAAATGACTTTAACTAATGACAAGAATGGTTTATTGTTTCAATGGCTTCTTTGGGTATTGGGATGTAACAAAGGTGAAGTTCTTCTAACAATGGGAACTTCTTGATCAGTGATGCACTCAACTTCTCGCTGAAGACATTATAGGAGCATATAAGTTTAAGACGTTTGAGCTAAGGTAATCTATTGAAAAGATTAAGAGTTAATTTACTAGAAATAGACACGCAACATTTAAAATATCCGCAGGGATGTGAACATACACAAGCACCAATCATGCAAGGAAAGAAGCAGTCTCTACTGAGCAGTAATAGTTACATCGATTAAGCAAATCTACATGATCGTTTGTTGTACATAATTAAGATGCATCATATAATTTATTTTTAGTTGTAGTAGTCATTTACATCAGATATTACATCAATGATACTACAGAAACTTGAGACGATAGAGATTATGACTGGGCACCGAACCGGAATTGGACCACCAGACCAGAATGAATCGGTACAAGATTGGACCGGGATGGTTTGATCGGGTTGTTGACCAGTATTGGGATGAATCGGACTGGAATTATTGCAATGGAAACTCAGTTCCGTCCCATCCCACTATATACCGGTATAGAACCGGAACGGACCGAAATGGAACGAGATGGGATAAACGGAACGACACATATAACTATTTCAAAATTAAAAAAAATTGAGTTATTTTGAATTACGAAAATAAGAAGAAAAAAAATTTAAAGTTTTTCAGTTTATGTTATAAGTTTTCAAGATTTGAATCTTTTGAAGTTTATAAGTTATATGTTATAACTTATAACTTATAACTTGTAATTTAAATAACTTAAGTTTGTAATTTGTTAAATTTATAAATTTTAAAGTTTTTAGGTTTATATTTTAAATTTTAAAGTTTTTATGTAATGACAAAAATTAAAAAAACCAATCCAATTTCACGGACCGGACCAGATCAGATCGGAATCGAAATGAACCGGGATGAACCGGTACCGGTACACCAGTACCAAATAATGATACCATCTCGTTCCGAGTACCGATTCAATGTATTCCATTACGTCTCGATTACTACTGGACCGCAACAGTAATCGGAACGGTACCGGTACAACCCGATCCGATGCCCAGCCTTAATAGAAATACTGAAAAATGCAAATAAAGTGTGTACAACATGTTGGAGGATGCACAATCACCGTCAAGTTGTACATACACTTTATCTACATTCTTCAGTATCCCTATCATCCCAAGTTTATGTAGTATCATTGAATATAAAGCATAGCGTAATAAATCATTTGTTTGGAGACTTACAAATTTTCTCTTTTCAGAAGCGAATCGTCTGCGGCAACCATGACTCAATTACCAATCTAGGAATCCTCACATGGAGAATGGATGCCCTAGTTCACAACCTAAATATCCTCAATTAGGTATATATGCAGAGAAACTCTCTAACCCTAGCCGCTCACTGGGAGATCTAGAGTGTGTCTTCCAACACCTATAATGGTGTTTATATAGATAATATTAGGACGTAGGGTTAAATTAACTAATGGGCCAGCTCACATAGCTAGCTCCCGTATGGGTGCATTAGGCCCAAAAAATATTCTTATTTACACATACAATGCTCTGCTCCGTTATATAGCAATGTTAAATGAGTCATTTTATGAAGTTAATAGTAACATTAATGTCTCTCAATTATTGAAAAAAAGATTGCAAAGACAGATAAAAAAAGATTAATTTTTTCTATGATTTCCAACTATACAAACTTAGTAATGAATGATCAAACATAGTCTATAGTTATAAATGAGTACTTATTATTATCTCCAAAAACAAACACATACTAGAACAGCTAATATGCTTTTAAGGAAATTCAAGATTTTGATGTCATCAAGCAAAATGAGATAGTACTAATTAGTGTTGTGATCCAAATGATACCACCAAATGAGTGGTTAAACAATATCAAAGCTAATACATGTATTGTTTTCTCTCATATACTTGACGTACCAAATAAGTGATTAAACAATATCAAAGCTATACAAAAAGCCAAAGAACAGATTAAGCTGAAAATTCACTTTCTCTATTGCTATTTGTTGAGCCCTCTAATTTTTTCCATGGTCTAGTCAATAATATCAGTAGTGATAAGCCAGAAGTTTGGCAAGCTAGACCACATATCAAGCCAATCCATAAACCCTGCATCATATTTTTTTCAATAACAAAAACTTTCATCAAGTTTAAATCTTGAATTTGTCTACACGATGACACAAATAAAGCATATGACTGTACTTGAATTACCTGAGCACGTAGGCTGAACTTGAAAACAAGGAGGACTGCTATTGGGATGCCGATGAAATAGAATGCTGCCAAGTCGATGCACATAGCATAACGCTCCCACCCACATCCTCTAACCACCCCTGATCAATCGAAGGGCCCGGTTATTAAGCTAATTTTGAATGTCAAAACTAATACATATATATCTCCGGATATTATATAGTAAAAATCTGACCTGATAAATTTCCTTGAGTGAATTCGAGTACAAAGGATATTAAAAGAAGAGGTACCATGGAGGCAAATTTGTTAATTATCTCCGCGCTATCACTAAAGAGGCCAGCCCAGGCAATATGATGATTCAATAGAGCCAAACAAAGTACATATACTAAAAGAATAGTTTGCTTGAAAGCAACAGCCACAACATGTTTAGCTCCCTCAGGATTTCCAGCTGTTAACTCCTTTGCAACTCTGGTGTTGCATATATATAATGTAATGCTTACATACATGATTTATAATGTAACACTCCCTCCGTTTCAATTTGTTTGTCTTACTTTGATCGACTATACGGAGTTTAAGAAAGTAAATAAGACTTTTGAATCTTGTACTGGTCTTAAGCGAAAGATATGTATAATGTATCAAAGTAGTCTTTAATCTTATGGTTTTAAACAAGTCATATGTGATGTTTAAATTAAAGACTTAGCAAATTAGGAAAGAGAGATTTTTTTGAAACATACTAAAAGGGAAAGTAAAATGAACAAATCAAAACAGGGGGAGTAATTGTTACTCCTAGTACATTATATATGCATGTTAAGCCTGCTATCTTTTTGGTAACTTGTCATAGAGATATATCTTAAGAATATAACTATGTAAGTATTTATTCCTCCCGGACAGTGTATAAAAGTCAAACTCATATTCGTGCATGGTAGATTACCTTACACCTACACTCAGACCGGAAAATAACACGTGGGCAATGGCTTGGGTATTTACACTGAAAAGTCGCAACCAAAAAAATTGTCAGCCTTGATGAATGTGAAGATGTGATTTATGGTCTAAAGCAAAGAAGCTTTTACCTCATTGCAATTATGGAAATCGATGTTTCCGGGTTTGGCATCAAACCAGCCAATAACACAAGAATCTCAAAAGTGCAGTACTCCAAACTGCGTATATACATGTACATCATTACCAACAACAACATACCCAATGTAATCCCACAAGTAGAGTCAGGGGAGAGGGTAGAGTGTATGCAAACCTTACCATAGAACAAAATGAAGAGTAGTACACAACATACAGAAGGAAAGAATAGTAATATGACCGAGCACTACGTACGTTACTCACCAGACCATGGCAGCAGAGGGCATAGCCAATTTCAAGTTAGTAAGGATATGATGAAAATGAAATGGGTCGAATGAGAAAGCGTAATCCCATTTGATATGTTTGGAGAAAAACATGAATAGACCAAAGATGATGAGTTGAATCCAAATGGAAATAGATGTTGCTAATGATGCTCCTTTAAAACTGCCAAGACCTGTCCAATGAACCAAAGCATAGGCAATAATAGCAATATGTATAACTAAAGATGCCATTGAAAACAAAAGTATAGGGTCTAAAATTGAGTGTGCCCTAAGAAATCTCATGACATTTTGCAAAAGACCATATCCAAACAATCCAGGTATAAGAAACTTCAAAAACAGTCCTGCTTCTTTCGCAATTTCATGATCCTGATGAAATAAATGAATGAGAATTGTATCTGAATACCACCAGAGAAGAGCAATGGCGGTTGAAAAGAAGAATGATATGATACATGATGTCTGCAGCAAAGTGTACGTTGTTGTTCGGGATTGTCTACATAATGTTTCGACTGCAGCATTCAATCCAAATATGAAAGAGAAACCAGTGATTACAGCCCAGGAAGTAGCGAGATTCGAGGCAGCTAGTTGAAGATTGCCAGCAAACATGACAGAAACAATATTGATGGAATAGAAACAACTCAATATAACAATCAATAGCGATGAAATCATTGACTGATTCGTTACTTCCTCCATATCTATTAACTTATTAAAACACCCGTTTAACGTACTCAAACACCCCTCCGTTTTTTCGCTGGAGTTAGCCATTGATGAGTTATCTCTGACTTTTAATGCGTCAAATTCTAGAGATTTCATCCTGTTGGGGGTGTTACTATTACCTAATACCATTTGGGATTTTGGTTTGTCTATTTGAAATAGCGGATCGGAAAATACCTCATAATCTTTGGCTGCTGAAAAACGAATTTTAAGGTGTTAACTGTTTTTTTTATAACAAAACTGACAAAATCACCCTTAAAAGTTTATTTCAAAAAATTATAGATTTAGAAGAATCCTTGTAAAGAAAAGAGGGAGGTACATACAAACGAAGTAAAACTTGTGTTCCCATCTATGAAGACAGACAGGCGTCAGCATTAGTAGTATTTACAAAGTTACAGTTGAAATAGACAAAAGTGTGATACATAATTTTTACCCAATATAATCTTAAAAGTGCAGTACTAAGCAAAATACAAGGTCAAAAATATGGGCTTGGATACTCCCACAAACGATTTTTAAAAGGACTGGTATACATATGAACAAAATTACAGCTTAATGGTGGATTCAAATTACAAGATAAAAAAATAAATTAGGCCAGAACAAAGTAGATTTCGCCCCAGAACCCTCAGCAACTCGGCCCTCACCTTAGGGGAGGCCAACCAAAAGCGAGGAACACCGTCTGCGCATCGGAAGGACTATCATATTTTCCAGCATAAATAAAAATTAACTTCAGGGACTGAAGACATGGACTGCACAGAAGGCTTGTTTTCAGCTCGCACTCACCAAATAAATGAAGAAATTCTCTACAAACTGATGATCTTGTTTATTCATCAGTTGGAGCTGGATTATTACACATTGAGCTTCTATTTCATCGATGAATTTTTCCAGCCACACGGATAGGGATCTCTGCTCCGTGCTATATAACTTATAATCTACACAACCAAACAAATGTGTCTGAGTAGGGCTTCAACTAGGATTAAAGAATTTAAAACTCTGGCAGTAGTAAACATCAAACAGAAACCTGAATATACACATTGTTAATACTTCACGGACATCTTTCAGTATCAAGATTCAGATTCTCTCCTGTCCCAATCTTCCCCCTGACTTGACATGGAATTTAGCCGCTGTTGCAACTGGCAGCAGTAGAAAATCATGTTAAGAAATGAGAACGCATCTCTGTACTTTACTTCATATTCCCTTCAACTTTTTTTTTAAAAAAAAAAAAAATTTGTGGAGAGAAAAAACAGTTGCTGCTCCTAAGCCTGATAAAATTTAGTTTGTCGTCTCTCTTATAGTTTCTTTCAAATTTTTCAATCCATTAGAAAAGTTAGATGACCTATATGCATTAAAAAAACCAATTAGGTATTCTACCTGCATGTATTTAAGCTTTTCAGTAGTTAATTCATCCGTCAAGCTACTCATCCTGCATAATTGACGTAAGATCAGTTTAAGCAAAGGTCTGTATAAAAGAGAAGCATGACAGCAAAGCTGATCTGAGTCCACAGCTAGCTCACCTAGCTTGAAGCTCAGATATTTTGACCAGCAGCATGCGCTCCCTCTCAGAAACAGCTGCATCAACCTGCAAAATACGTGAAACTCTGAAATCTTGACGAAAATGAATGCGAAAAGCCGAAAACAGACGGTTTAATAACTGGAATGTTTAGGTCGTATCTAAGTAATAAGTATAGAGCTATACACAATGAAATACTTCAAAATTACTTGAAATGAATACTTCAAGACATTGAGATTAAAGTTCATACAAAGTTGTCAGCAGCAGTTACCTAATAAGTCAGTTACTTTTCTAGTTGCTTATGGAGTGAAGGCTAAATAAAAATCAGGTAAAAGATAAAATCAAACACCTACTGATAGAATCTATAGAGTAATAGGTCACAGAGGTATCACAACTAAGGGGGGAAAGAAATGCCCGGATAAGTTTGGATAACGGAACATCCACCTGTCAAATGATACATTATACTATGTACTGCAATGCATTGTCATTACTAATAAAAATGTCTTCTCTTCTCTGTCATTTCTAATAATGACGGTCTAACACATGAAGTTCATTTGTGAGTGGTATGAATTTCACTAAAAGAAACTTGACATATGACGAGCATACTTTTAATAAGTTGAGCCAAATTTATAATCAATAAAATGGTAAACAGATTATCCAATAATCCAAAGTTTTATCTTCCTTGTTTAACCAGCAATTTAGATATCATTGAAGGAAATCAGAGCACTATATCTGGTTGCAAACATCTAGATGGGTTTAGGATGAAAAAGAAATATTTTTAAAGGGTAAAGATAAAAAATGGGTAAAACAACTCTAATAAAATGAAAGGGGCGGGAAAGATAGTACAGGTTGCACCTGACCAAGTATCAGGCAGTTCGTTGCCTTGAATAGTATACGTCGCGAGTACCAAGGAAATTCATCCAAATAATTTAGGAGCGCATGCTCCTTGGGTATATTCATAGGAGTACAGTTTAAAAGCATGAGATAAGACAGCCATAGTTCATTATACAAGAAAACAAAGTTTTTAGCTATAGAACTAACTACTGGATAGTGCTTGGGCATATAGTTTCTACAGACTCTTCCGAAAAAGCATATTGTAAAATGCTGACATATGTACTTACACTTCCATTATTCTCTGCAACACACTGTGAAGATGACTTTCCATGTTGCGGAGCTGAGATAAACCAAGAAATTCAGAGCATTGAAGAAACCATATTACCATTAGAACACGTGTTCTCTACACAATAAGACTAGACATATCTTTAGATGGTTACTCACCATCTCCTGCCTCGGGTGGTTGCAAGCTACTCAACAGATTCACAATTAGATCCTAGTAATAGAAAACAGTAGAAATAAAAAGAGATCTCTGTTCAATAAGTAGAAATAAGGAGACTATTAAAAAAATGGACAAGGGACTTCTTATTCTTCTGCTTTTTTATTAGGAAAGGAAGGCATACTGAGGAAGTAGTCTTATATTCCTACCATAAACTTGAAACGTTACCTGTTGGATTGAAGTCTGTTGAAAAAGATTTTGTAGGTGAGGCATCAGAACTGAGGCAGGAATATTATCAAGGCCAAGCTCTTTTGGTATTCGACTGGGAGGCTGAAAATTGATGAGCAATATCCTACCATTAGATCCATTAATTTTTCTTCTTCTATTTTGTTTTAACTTGTTTAAGAAAAATGGAGTTCCGATATGGGGAAGGGAAGTTTTTTATTTTCTCATATCACTTAGCCGTGGATTTTAAAGAAAGGACCAATTCACAAACCATCAGCTTAGATTCCATTATCCAGTCTCCAACACTAGCAGTCTTCCTCAATTGTGACCCCTGGAGATCACATGGATCTTATGTCAAAGATAGTACAGGATGTAGATTGTCTTATGTTAAAATATATAAGGCAACACTACACAGCTTACATGAGAAAATTGCAGAGGAACTATTACATATTGTTTTAACAGAAATGACATACCTTTACAAGATCTACATTTTCTGATGTCACAGAAAACCTCCCTTTTATTTGAACCAAGTTGGCCGTGGACTTGTCATCTGAAGAATCTTTGAATCCTGGAGAGAAAATAATAAATATTAGCATAAAGCAAAGTCCAGCTTCAGTTGACATGTGACTGGACAAAGACTATCCCTACAGTACACAATAAAACAATTTTAGGAAAAAAAAACTTGTGTGGAATGCATTAATACCCCCAGATGAGTTAATTGGGGCTGATTTACTATTTGCTGAAGCTCGGTTTGGAAGCATTAGAGGTCCACTAAAGCTGGGTGCCCTTCGTACTTGATGAGCTTTTTCTGCTTGTTGGTTTTCAATCTTACTTCTGTTGCAGAAGCACAAGTTACATGAGGCAAAGTTCTCATTTAGATAACATGTAGCAGAAGTGCAAAAAAAGCATCTAAAATTAACAATTTATAATACTTCGCTATGCACAAACTGACAAACCAATGAGTAAACACAACAGACAACATCCTATTGAACTAATCCCTAGTCTCAAGTTAGCCTCATTAAGAAGTTACCAAAGCGCTAAACATAGACTGAGAGAATTCTTTATCTGTTGGTATTCTTTTTGTTTCTTCAAACTAAATGGAGTAATAATCTGATAAAGAAATGGGTAACTGACAAGAAAGATGGTAAAAAGACCAATTTCGAACTTATGGTTCGGAAAGCTTCAGGCACAAGGTAATTTTGATAAATTTCTTTCGGCATAACAGCTGATTACATGAACTGATAGAAACGACTCTTTGCTCCAGAATCATCAGATTCAAAATGGTGTTGGTGAAACACATGATACAGTCGATTAAACAAACAGTATAAGTAAGACCTTTCGAAGTTGGCAGATCTTTCTGATGCCGAATGACTTAGCTCAACACCTGGCATAAGTGGTCCACTCTGACTTCGACAAGTTTTTGCTGTTTGACATTTACTTTTGGCTTGCACTGCGTCTTTGTCTGAGGTAAGGGGTGGCAGCTCTGTTTTTGATGAATTCTTCTTCAGTCCACCTTCCTCCTGATGGTCCGAATCCAGTTTAATACATTCCAAGTCTTCTCCCTTCTTTCTCTGGCATTCAGCTAATGTCACTTCACCAACACTTCCTTGCTCACTGGAAACAGAAAAAAATCAATAAAAATTTATTGACATGACAATACTGATGATGATATATAAAATAATGGTAGCGTTTCTCATATGATACCCAATCTATCATATTTGATGTTGATGACAAAACCTTTTTTATATTTTCTCCTGGAGACAGACATACTTATGCTACCTTTGAGAAAATTGATTATTGTCAACAGTAGAAGATATGAACCCCTAGAACAAACTTTTAGAGAAAACACACATCATTTATGGGTTCTCACTTTATTAAGCTTAAAGAACTCGAGCTCATTAATACTTGACGTTCAAACCATGATCAGATTTCCTCACTGCTAATTAATGCTACAAAAACATCAGAAATTAACTTGGTATTTCTTCTCTGATCTGTAAATCACAAGTGACTGACTCGTAGTTCACTTTGTTAATCTTAAAAAACTCAAGCTAATTTATACTTGACGTTCAAACCATGATCAGATTTCCTCATTTCTAATTAACCCTACAAAAATTTCAGGAACTAAGGCTGACTCATAAATCTTTTTCCCTGCCTAACTGGGTAACATGGAATAGATACAAGGCTACTTTCTACAGTCGCTGAAAAGAAATAGTTTCATATATACCTGGAAATGATATCTTGTTTTAAGGATGATTTTCCAGCATTTAGAGCAGAAACTGAATTCTCCTGCAAATATACAAACATTCTCATGCCCGGAGATACTAGGACCAAAATTAGATTTTTTAAAATCCAAGGATGTATTATTATTTATTGCAGATGAATAACTTGAGAATATAGCTCAAAAGTTTTTTTTTATTACAAGATAAAAAATAATAATCTCAAAACTGCATAAAAATAGCATTGCTTAGGACCTTGTAGTTCATATAAAATTTTATACTTTCATCCTCTTCCCTAATCTCAGGTATTTCGTCATCATCTTGCACCTGCCACAGTGAAAGTGAAGTCGGCCTTTTTTGAGTTCAGGAAAAACACAAAGAACAAGTTGAAATTATCTTTATCACTTTATAGATGCATTTTCACGTACATACCATTGAAGCTTGAAACTTCAAATCCTCCAGATCAAAGTTCCAGGCACTAACACCTCGTTGGTATTCACTCTGACAAGAGCATACAAGATATTAGAACAGAACAAATATCAAAGGAGTCAACCATCCTGTTTATATTCAATTTTAGGAGCCACTGGTAGAGAAATTATAAGCTGCAATTCCTAGTAGACAGAAGCAAACCACCCCAAAAGGAAAATTTCTTTGCTAATTATGTCAAGGATCGCCCCAAGCTTAGGCAGAATATGTGTATGCAAACATTTCAGCCAAGAACATATAGCAAAAGAACAGAAATTAAGCTTCAGACAACAAATATATGCAGGGCACTGAAGAGTGCCTTTCTCAGCCTTTTTGGCTAAAATCAAGTGTAGTATAAACACAAGAAACTGAAGATGGTCTAGCTTAAAAGGCAGCAAAGTACCAAAAGAAAAGCTTCAACAGAGCTTTACAAAGAGAGCAGCATAGAAGCAGATCTCCCCTTTTTGGGATGTTGAGAACAACATGACACAACAAAATGCCATCAATCAACAATTGCCTGAAACAGTTCCACAGGAAAAATAAATTGCTTCAAACCTGTGATATTGCTTCTTGCTCGGATGAAGGCATTTTCTTCGAGGCTAGTTGTGCAGCATCTTTAAGCTGCAGTAGTTTCGTCAAGGAAAAGTTAAACGATGCTAAGCAGGAAAAAACCATAAAACAGACCTATTATGAGATACCTGGAGCATTTTTACTCGACTCCCTAGTGATGGTAAGTCGGCAAACAGTTTCTTTACAGAAAGCTCTGGAGGCTTAACTTTTTTGAAAAAAATGTGCTTCAACAATTTTTCAGCAGTTGGCCTTTTAGTTTGATCTTTCACCAAGCACATGGCAACCATTTCCTTGAAAGACTGTTAAAGAATCAAAAAGTTTTGGATTTCATACATGAAAAGAACAAAAGCATTGAACCATACTCTAGAGCAAGATCATCAAAATATATCCAGCATCTAAATCAACCAGTGCAAACTAAAAAGACTACCTTTGAGAATTTCTTATCACGGTCATAATCAAGTCCAGGAGGAGCACTGTTTATGGTCATCAGCAGAACCTATCACAGGAGAACCAAGGTCTCTAAGTTCAGTTAACACATATTCATGCATATCGCTAAATTATTTATTTGAAATTGATAACAACTTGTATTAACAGTAAAACTCAGCTATAAAAGAGGCTGAGTTGTGATCTTTACAAACAAAAGTATAAGGGGGCATCTAACAAAAAACTTGCACCTTCCACCCCAAAAAAAGCTTACACTTTTCCTATTAAATGTACCAGTTCTCCTATCTTCCCCCACATGTTTCTTTACACCAAAAATAGATGAGACTAAGACAATTCATCCTGATTTTCTGAATAGGACTGCTAGTGTGCTCAAAATAGTTCCTTTCCTTCCATATTATCCACCATATAGCTAAATTATTATTCTTGAACACTCTTGAAAATGACTATATACCTTCATTGGAGGGTACTTCGAAAATGGTGCATGACCATGAGCCAGCTCTAAGGCAGTTATTCCAAATGACCAAATGTCAGCCCTGTAGATGGATGATGAAAAAATCATGCCTCTCAAAAATTAAAACAGTCCTTCTGGTAACTATCAGAAATGCTCTGAAACCATAAATAGATAAATATTTTGGTAGACATATCCACACAAATGTTTTACTTGGTCGAACAAAATGTATATTTTAATCAAAGTTCAATATCACATCTTAACAAGGTATGCAAACGTGTGTGGTGCGCCAAGTTTATACAGTGACAAGAAAACTCACTTGAAATCATATCCAGTTCCAGGCTGCAAAACTTCTGGTGCCATCCTACAAACTCAGTTGAAACAACAATGAGAAAAACAAAAGACATTCAAAGAAACAAAGATGGACGGAGAATCAATCAGTAAGATGCTTATACACTCACCAGCACGGAGTTCCTGTAAAGGTATTCCTAGAGCGCTGCCTGTCACCACTGTCAAACATGCATGCAGAGACACCAAAGTCAGCGAGCTTTACTACCCCATTAGTGTCCAGCAATATATTCCCAGCCTGGAGTGACACCAAATGTCAGAAAACAAGCACAAATATCACCAGTTGAGGAATCAGCATCAGGAGGAAACGTTAGTTATAATAAAAACCTTAACATCTCGATGAATGTGCCCATGTGAATGGAGATATTCCAAAGCCTTGAGAGTTTCTTTCAAGATAGAACCAATAACAGCCTCCTCAAATCCATCTGGATATGATATCTTCATGAGGTGCAGACAAGAACCTTCAGCCATGAAGGGCATCACCACCCAAAGGTAGTGATCAACAACGAATGAACAAAATGCTTTTATTAAATTTGGATGGCCAATTAAACTCATTGTTTGAGCTTCCCTATGAATATCATCCTGCGAAAAAGTATAATTTGTTTTCAAAAAAACATATAGAAACAAGACTGTACACAAATAAAATTGTAATTTTACGAGATTGCTTTAACAGGACACCTTAACTACAAACCATAAGAAGTCTTCCTTTGCAGTGTTTACTAAAAAAGGCAAAATGTTGTGTTTTCCAAAATTGGTTTTTCAGTCAGTAAATGAAAAGCAAAAAGGGTGTGCAACAACAAAGAACCAAAAGTCAATGAAAAGTATAATGCCTCAGCTTATAGAAAATCTGACAATCTTCTCTTTCCTTTTGGTAGGGGGAGGGGATCAAGAATCGAGAGGCACAAATGTAGCTGTTGTTGTGTCATGGAATGCAAAAGTTTAAAATTAAATACCACATATATCAAGCAGCCTATTTCTTAAGATGATGAAAAGGAAATCTTGATATGAAAGTATACATCAAACCAGTCTCATTAGAACTTTTTATCTGCAGTTGTAAGTAGAAGTTGCAATTTGGCAAGCTTCTTTTTAACTTTAAATTAATAAACTTGTAAAAAAGGTTAGTTAGCCCAGTTGGAGTTAGTTTCCAGATTCTGTCTTTAAGATAGAGGTTTGAAAGCATTGTCCAACTAAGATAACCAACAACTCCAATATTTTTCATAAACACAGAAGTACTCTGTAACACGCACATATCCAACCTTCCCCACCCAAAACAAGAAAAGAATAAGAGAAATCATGGATCAAGTTAATGCATACATATAAACAGTGATACCACCAACAGAAATTTTGCAGGAAACTACTGTCCAAGTGTAACAAGGGCATACCCTTTTTGGCACTTTCGTGCCAAGCAATAGCTTGAAGTGTCACATGGAGGAGGTCCAACTGTAGTTCCATTATTGAGTATGGATAAGAGTCCAAATGTGAACATCGAAAGTAGCGTAGATAGAATCAAACTAGAAATATATCATAAAGAGGATCAAGTATATTTTTCTTTTCTTGAAATTGTAAGTATTACTACAAACATAATAGCACACAGATTTTGCCTGAATACATCCCAAGAAAACAAAGTAAACCCTGACTATCTATGTAAAGAACCTACAAACTGTAACATGAAAAAAAGAATCAAGTATTCATGTAATGATATTGTGAAGTTGAAACTAGAAAATGGATTTTGCAGATATTTTAACCCGATTGATACCTTAAGTTTATGAGGATACTTGGTCCAACTGATGGAAACTCCCGAATGGATCATTTAGAACTAATGCAAATGTCATCTCTTCCATGCATCCAAGATAAATAAAAATCACGAGCAGGCCCAATTTTATTTTTTTCCTCAATGGTGGTATATTTTATTACAGATAGACTCAATAAAATTTATTGGGAGGGATTCTCTTGTTTGGATTTATATTTTTATGTGTGACTAGTGCTAAAATTGGAGGACAAAATGAAGCTGGTGCAGATCTCTATGTGATCATTTTTAACCTAGTCATGTCAAAACATGGGAATTTCTGTTATTTATAATGACATTATATAGCACGGGATTCTTTATTGAAGATGTCAATTCTATAGCTAACTTCTATAATGCTTGAAAATTTCAGCCTTGAAGACAAAAGGCTAATTTCAAAGAGCTTATTGTCTAAGACATCTTTACAGAAAGAAAAAACAAATTGTATTACACAAGAGGTTTCATTGAAGATTATAGTTTTCTTTCCAAGTGCCCTCGAAGATAACATTGGAGATTAAAATTAATGTTACTCAGATAGGCATAGTAAACCTGAATCTTCCAAAGGATTTCAAGAGAAAAATAGATAACATCATTAGCAGCTCCAACCACTTCAGATATGAACTAGTTAAATAAACTATCTTTCAAAAAATGTCGTATTGCCCCAAAAGTTGTGGTTGTAGTACATTTTGTATACTATTCCCAAAGCAGATCTATGCCAGCACATGAGTTAATACGACAACTACACCCACGCAAATTTCATGATTCAACTAACAGTTTGCACTTGGAACTCTTTAGGAAATGAAGCTTGTTACTTACGCGCTTGCAAACTATAAAAATGACACACTACAAAGTTGATCCCCTTTTCTAGCAAAAGCTAAGAAGCAAACCATAATTCAATACTGAAAACTTCTAGCCCTCATTTCCCCCAAATCAAAAAAGAACAAAGCCTTCATTCAACTCAATGATCTCAATACACCAAGTTGCAACCCAATCCACTCCTAAATACTTATCCGTATCTACACAAAATCATATAGCAAAACATCAACTAAATGAAAACCAATTCAGAGGCAGATCCACCATACAGAGACTCGATTACTTTCTGAATTTTTTCTATTTTAGATGATCCGAGCTTCGACGAGTGAGATCAATTCTACCTACTGTAAAGTATTACATCCACCTCGAAGTCAAATCAAGTCACATTCAAACTCATTTCAACATACTTCAACAACATAATCACATCTAATTTTTTGTTTAATAACCTCAAAATCCACTGTTTAAAGAGATAAGAACAAACCAGATTGCTGTTACAGCGATCGAGATCCAAGCACTTGACTGCTACAACTTCATTAGAAGGTATATAGATCGTTCTATACACAGTTGCACTTGCTCCATATCCAACTTCTTCTAGAAGCTTGTAATCGCTCGGATTGACCGAGTAACTTTTCGGACCGCCGGACATCGGTAAACCAGGAAACTCTGATCGGAAAACCAGTTAAGAGTTCTCTCACTTGATGAACTGTTTTGTAAACGAAATTATTAGCTTTGGTTCGATATTATTCAGAAATAATATTTATTTCAATTTTTACGTATTATCGGTTGACAGCCATGGAAGCGGAGGAAGGCGTACGGGTTATGGGTTATTGGGTCGGATCGGACTTTTTACTGCATGTGTGCTGACGTGGAGAACCGTACGATGGGTACAGTACGAATACGGGTATGGAGTACTGGTGATGATGACGTGGCGACCCGTGCTGAGGGTACAAATACGAATACGGATCCGGGTACTTATGCTAACGTGGAGACATGCATTTTAGCGTGTGATGATTGATTATGACTCTAGATATTGTTTTGTCCAAGAAAAAATAGATAAATTTTTTTTTTTTTTTTGAGTGACACTCCACCAAAAGCTGTCAATATTTTTAAAAAAGTTTCTTGTTGATAGATATTTTTTATATAAAAAAATAAATTGTTATTCATGTCTTTTACAGAAAAAAAAAAAAGACATTAATTTACTAAATCTATCTATTTAAAGAACAAATAGAATTTATATGTTCTATAATTTCAAAAGATTTGACATAAATCTGACATAGTGATGAAATGATTAAGATTCCTTTCAAGGAATGGAAAAAAAAATATTGGGAGCATCACTACCAAAATTGGGTTTATATTATCCAATTCAAATTTAATCACTATCAAAATTGGGTTTACAGTATCCAATTCACGTTTAATCAAATTTTAATATAAATATTGAATTGAGTAAAATATCATGAAGGCTTTTCCTTTGACCAACTGAAGTCATAAAGAAGCTTACGAATAATGTCTAACAAGATGTGTCTTTTACCAAGTTCAATGTTAGCCAGATTAGTCAACATTTATCTCTTTCGATGCAACAACAAGATCTTTTTTGTAACAAGTGGTTTTCTTGGTTGGTTAATTGGTCACATTTTATTCATGAAATGGCTTGGATTGATATTAGTCTGGATACAGTAAAATCTATAGCTCGAATCGAATAGCTGGGCTAGCCCTTCCCCTGGCTTGGTTGGTTATATAAGAGAATCCCGGGAGAAAGCAAGTTAGACCTTACTTAGGGCGAAAGATTTCTTGGATGGTTCATTCCAGTCTGAAGTCAGTCAAGTCATGGAATTGACAGAAGTTCCCCTTAACCAACCCTAAGAGGGAATTCTTCTATTCATTAAGATGAAGACACATATTTTTATTACTCCCTCTGTCCGTAATTACTTGTTTATTTTAAATTGACATACATATTAAGAAAATAATTATTGACATAGTGAGTTTACCCTTTTACCCCTATTAATTATGAAGTGGGTGAATTAAAAACTTAAGATTTTTAAAAAGTTCTACTTTTTCAAAGTAATTAATTGAGGGTATAGTAGGTAAAACAAATTGTCATTTTTTTATTTGTCAAAATGGACAAGTAATTAGGGACAACTAAAAAAGAAAAAGTAGACGAGTAATTAGGAACAGAGGGAATATTATTATGGAAAAATCACACCATATACACATTTAAGAGACAATATTACGGTTCATGGTGTTCACAGTTTGGATAAAAATCGATCCAAACCGAAAAATCGAACCAAATCGATAAAATAAAACCGATTTTATTTGGGTTTGATTTGGTTTGGTTTTAGATTTTTGAAAACCGATAGTATTTGGTTTGGTTATGGTTTTATTCGAAAAAACCAATGAAATAACCGAACCAATTCGATGAATTATATACATATATTTTATTAATATAAATACTTAATATATTATTTTTATAAACAATTTTAAAGATCTTATACATATTTTCATTAAAAATTCTTTATAATTTACTTATTGAAAGCAAAAAAACCCAAGATGAAACATTTATCTTATTGATTTCATGTATAGAAGTGTCTATGACAATCTTTGTGGGACTGAAAATGTTATTGTCTCTTCCTTCTAGGCCAATATAGTGAATTTTAAAACTTTATTGATAGTAAAATTTAGTGATCGAAAGTTTAGTAATTTAAGTCATTCTAACTATTTTTCGTTTTGAATGGATTGTTGTCACTTTTTTCACATTTTGAATGAATTGTTTCTTTTATTTTTGTGTATGGTTAATAACCGAATAACCGAACCAAACCAAACCGAAACCGATAACCACCAAACTGATAAATGTATATTATATTTGGTTTGGTTTGGTTTTGATAATTTTAAAACTGATTAAGTTGATTTGGTTTCGTTTTTGACCAATAACCGATCCAAACCGACTCGTGAACACCCCTAATTACAGGTTTTAAACATACTCTTACAAAATTCTTACTTATAACAGTTTATTTACGGGCTATAACATATCAATTAAATTTAACTTTATTTAAAAATCAATTACAATTTAATTTAATAAATGATTAATCTCTTTATATTTTTATATTATTAATAGTTAATTAATTTAATTGCAGTTCCTTTTTTAAAACCGAAATTATCAATTACACGAATTTAGGGATTTACATTGATTAGAGTTCTTTGATTACCGTTACACTCCAAACCTCCCATACGTCAATCCCCCCCCCACAAGCCTATCCAATACTACATGCCACCACCCCACCCCACTACCCCACATTCACAATCGTCCCTCCCATCTTTCTCACTACCCCACATTCACAATCGTCCCTCCCAACTTCACAATCGTCCCTCTCGTTACGATTCTCATCATCATCATGTCGAAGAAAACGATTGTAACGCCTCGAAAGGGTCCTAGATTAGTTGAAGGAACTTCTACGGATGAAGTTCATACTCCAACTTTAAACTTATTGACTCAAACCCCGCCGCCAAAAAATGTTGAAACTCCGGCAAAGGGTGGTTCCTCTCAGTTGAAGGATCAAAATGAGAAAAAAAAATTAAGCAAAGAAAAGGGTTTGTCCGGCAAATCAAAAGGGAAAGAAGAGGAAGGACAAAATTGTAGAAACCCCTTCTGATTTTGATTCTGATTCTAATAACATACAATATTAAGAGACAATATTACGGGTTTTAAACATACTCTTAAATTTTTTTTACTTATAACAGTTTGTCTACGGGTTATAACATATCAATTAAATTTAACTTTATTTAAAAATCAATTACAATTTAATTTAATAAATGATTAATCTCTTTATATTTTTATATTTTAATTATTAATAGTTAATTAATTTGATTGCACTTTCTTTTTTAAAATCGAAATTATCAGTTACACGAATTTAGGGATTTACATTGATTAGAGTTCCTTGATTACTGTTACATTCCAAACCTCCCATACGTTAATCCCACCCCCACCCCCACCCCCACCCCCCCACGCCTATCCAGTACTACACGCCACCACCTCAGTACCCCACATTCACAATCATCCCTCCCATCTTTCTCACCACCCCACTACCCACATTCACAATCGTCCCTCCCATCTTTCTCACCACCCCAACTTCACAATCGTCCCTCTCGTTATGATTCTCATCATCATCATGTCGAAATCCTAAACCCTAAACCCTAATCAATAGTGAATACACTGTCATACCAATATCATTCCATTTACAATACCAAATTCACTCCTACCTATACAATATTTCTTATTATAATTTTAATCTGCATATCGAATCCATCTCATTATTATTATCAAATTGACTAAAGAAATACATGTTTCATAACAATGTTACAACAAATTTCATACTTTTTTTCGATAAATTTCATAACTTTACAACGATAAAACTATTACTATTCTATACATTTATACTCAGATCATTCATATATTAAGCCAATTTCGCATGAATTCATGGCTTTGACAGTATACAAAATAACCGAAAAAAACAGAAACGTACCAACAAAATAATTAACTACAGTTTCACAAAAATTATTACTATTACCAACAAAATGCATTGTTTATACAAAAAACATCACAACTTAAATCTATTGACGATTTACAAAATAAAATCACGAAATGTGATTTACAGTTTCATTGCTCTTTTTTTTTCTTTTCATTTCACTAATATACAAATACAAACAATAAATCATAAAAAATACTAACCTGAAGGATCCCATCTACCACCATATTTAATTAATATAGATAAAAGTCGTCCATCACAACAAAATCAAGATTTTTCAAACAAAAAAATAACTTGATTTACTCGGCAGTGACAAGAATTCTGGAAAAAAAATGAAGAGAGAAAAATGTGGAAGAAAATGAATAAAATAAGAATTTTTAATTAATCTTAACAGATTAGAGTGAATTAAAGAAAATAAATATTCCTAATTAGTTTGAATCTCCTAAATTTATGCTAATTAATAATTATCTTCAATCAATTCAAATTTAATTAATACACCTATTTCCGTTTTTTTTCTTTTTTTCTTCAAAATCGATTTATTTTCTTTTTTTATCTTTTTATTTTTTTCAAAACAGATTTTTACAATTACTTAAAAAATCTTTTTTTAAAAAATAAAATGTTACAACGTGAATTTTTTTATTGTTTGTTACAACTTGAATGTTTTATTCTACTGCTATAACTTGAAAATATTAGTCTAATATATGTCATATATAAATTTTTCATTATTATTATATTATTATTAAGACAACAAGTTGTCATTATATGTATAGTAGAAAACAAGGTGTTTTTCTTCTCACAATCTCTCACATGGAGTTATTATTTCTACTAAATATATAAAATGACGATTAAACATTCCATACATAAATTATGAATAAAATCAATGTTAAAAAAATAGGCAAAATTTTGAAAAATGCACCAACATTGCAAACATGAGGGACTATTAATGCTCCATGTGAAAACTCAAGAATGACTTTGAGTCTTAACACAAAGATGAAGGATTATTTGGGCCTTTTCTCTTGTGTTCAACTTTGTTGTGGTTTTGTGTCTTTCAGTTGGAGTGATTAATAAAAATAAGTAAAAAATATGTAAACCACATAGTATAACATACAGATTACATCATATCCCTACTCTTTCATAAATTACAGAAATCCCTTTATTTTAATACCTTTCGGATACATAATTGGGAAGCGCGGATATTTTAATTTAGAGATTTTTGTTATCAATTTACTGCACTAAATTAGGGACTAAAAACATAAAATATAATTGAATCCCACAAATCAAGGGTACGTTTCTTTCTTCAAACGATCAGCCTTTCACAAAAATGTAACAGAACTTGAAAATTTAAATTTCAAATTGTGTAATTGTGTCTCCCTTTTCATCCAAAAAATTGCAGAAGCTTGATTAACAAAATTTTGCATAAAAAATTTGTGAAGGTTCGATATGAATATTTCGATATTGTTAAGGCATTCAAAAATATGGGAAAGTGATGTTAATTACGAGCGAGTGGTTGGAGAAAATATTTCGTTTGTGAATCTTATTTCAACTATTGTAGCTTAATTGGATATTGATGAATTGAAAAAAAAACATCGAGATAAGATACGCTGTGGAAGGTAATTCGTCTCCATTGTGTATTATGAATGATATGGGGGTGAAGTAATACATAGCAGTGAAGAAACATGAGGTAGGATTCGATTTATATCCACTATGCATTGATACAACGGATAAAATTGATGAAGAGATACAAAATTTTGATCCAACCACAGGTGCAATAATTAATTGTGTGTTTTAAAGGTGGAAAAAGGGACATAAAAGCTCTAAGCATAGTTGAATCGAAAATTGTTGATTCATATTACTTACCAAAAATGGAGATCAAAAATTATATATCAGATCCAAATAATACTGTTGTGGAAGTGAAGCAATTGTACAAGGACAAGACAACTCTAGTGGCTATACAAAATAAAGCATAACTTCAATTTTAGAGTTAAAAGATCTGATAACAAAAGGTACGTGATACATATATTTGATAACATTCTTCATTTGTATAATTTGTTAGTTGATATTTGATCATGATACACAAAAAATATGTGCTATGTGCATTGAATGTGTTAGGTTATTATATTTGTATATAATTGTGTGAATTTAATAAAGTATCATGTTCATTTTGAGAATAATATGTGAAAGTGGGTAAATATGTTTATTTTGTATCATTTTCAAATTTGTATCCGAGCAACGTATCATGTTCATTTTGAGAATGATAAATTGTGTTCATCTTAATATGTTTGAAACATTGCTATTGCACTGGGTTTTTTTTCCAATTTATGGTCTGATACGTTAAACATGATCAAATAATAAATGTGTGGTATAATTGCAACTACGTATTAGTGTGTTATTCAAATGATTGTTGTTGGACTTTTAAGGCGTTGTTAGGAACCAATGCCGAACAGAAGTGATTGGACAATTTCAGAAAGTGTTTTGGAAGACTCCAAGATACAAAAAAATGTCTGGTAGACCAAGGAAAAAAAAGAAGAAAAATTCATATGCAAAGCTAAGCACAAGCACAAACTGTTGTGGACGTTGTGGACAAGAAGGTCACAATCGAAGAACATGTACTTTCAACCCGAAAGATTCTTGATGATTACTTTTTGAGATTATTTTGATGTTTAATGTCTAATAATTCTTAAATTTGATACTTTCTAAAATACTTTTAGCTTACTATTTTCTGATGCAATAAATGAAAAAGATTATGTTTTCAATTCTGGCTACTTTTTTTTACTGTTAATTTCTGATAGAGTAAGTTTGATATACATGTTGTGTATCTGATATTTAATTTTTTGTACCTTTTGTATGGGATAGTGAAATAGTATCAACTAGCTGTTATTATATGTGAAAAAGTTAAAAGATGTAACATGTTAAAATATTATAAATATTAAAAGTATCAATATGAACTATTTGTATCAACTGCAAATAATATAGTATCAGTTATTGTTTAAAATACAAAGTTGAGATATTTGAAGCAGTTATGTATCATGTATGTAATATATTTTTGAAAATTTTGTATCAGCTTAAAAAATGGTATTAGCTGTAATTATTTGTATATTACTTCTAAGATATTCGATAGGTAAATTTGATAGCAATTTTGTGTATTTGATACTTAATATTTTTGTAACTTTGGCGTGGGATATTAAAATAATACCAATTGTTGTGATGTCTACAAAAGTTATAATATACAACAT
Source organism: Solanum stenotomum (assembly GCF_019186545.1). Lineage (NCBI taxonomy): Eukaryota > Viridiplantae > Streptophyta > Magnoliopsida > Solanales > Solanaceae > Solanum > Solanum stenotomum. The sequence goes on along the minus strand of NC_064291.1, from coordinate 5,707,685 downwards.
GTAAAACTATTTTAAATATTCAAAGTATCAAGTTTACCTATTTGTATCAAGTGAAAAGAATATAGTATCAGATGTAGTTCAAAATATACAGTTAGAATAGTTTTAATCAACTATGTATCATATACTAATAAGAAACATGGTAAGAAACATACTAGTAGAAAATTAAGAAAAATAAGAAGAAAATTAAACAAATTATATTCGGAATATAAACAACTTAATACTCCCTCCGTTTCACAAAGAATGACCTCCTTTCCTTTTTAGTCAGTTTCAAAAAAATGACCTCTTTCCTTTTTTGGTAACATTTTACTTTTTGCTTTCCACGTAGCATGTTTAAGACCACAAGATTAAGGGCAATTTTGTACATTTGACATAACTTTAATTTAGGACCACAAGATTCAAAAGTCTTCTTTAATTTCTTAAACTTTGTGCCAAGTCAAACCAGACCAATCTTTTTGAAACGGAAGGAGTATCACAAAAACTGATAACCAAAAATTAGATCAATTAATAAATAATATATCTAAAATAGAATATAAATATATTCAATATTTAAAGATATAATGAATAGCAAGAATAATGAATATAAAAAAAAACTTACTGAAATACTTATAGCGAAAAGGCAAGAATTAGAACATAGACAGAATAGCCTTAATAATAGCATATTCGCAGGAATTTGTAAAAAATCTATAATAGCACAAAGAAAGACTATTTTATATCTAGAAATACAAATAAATAACTTAGAATATAAACCACAACATAATTTATAAATGAATAAAGAAGAATATGCAATAGATGAAAAAACATAGTTTTATTACACAAAAATTAGAAAATATAAAAGAAGAAGACCCTAAAATATAATTATATTCTCTATAGATAAAATAAAAATAATCCAAGATAAGTTAGAATTATTATATAGCGAGGATCCTTTACAAGGATGGAGAAACATAAAACAAAAGTAAAAATTGAGCTAATTGATAATAATAGTATAATAACCCAAAAACCATTAAAGTATAATTTTAATGATTTAACCGAATTTAAGATACATATAAATGAATTAGTAGAAAAAGGATATATACAAGAAAGCAATAGTAAGCACACAAGCCCGACATTTATCGTAAATAAACATAGTGAACAAAAAAGAGGAAAAAACAGAATGGTTATTGATTATAGAAACTTAAATGCAAAGACTAAAACATATAATTATCCGATACCAAATAAAATACTAAAGATAAGACAAATACAAGGATATAATTATTTTAGCAAATTTGATTGTAAATCAGGATTTTATCACTTAAAACTAGAAGAAGAATCTAAAAAACTAACAGCATTCACTGTAGCACAAAGATTTTATGAATGGAATGTATTACCATTTGGATATAAAAACGCACCAGGTAGATATCAACACTTTATGGACAATTACTTTAAACAAATAGAAAATTGTGTAGTGTACATTGATGATATATTATTATATTCCAAAACACAAGATGAACATATAAGATTATTAGAAATATTTATACACATCATAGAATATTCAGGTATAAGTCTAAGTAAAAAGAAAGCAAATATAATGAAAAATCAAATAGAATTCTTAGGAATACAAATTGATAAAAACGGAATAAAAATGCAAACACATATAGTACAAAAAATAATTAACTCAAATGAACAACTAGACACAAAAAAGAAATTACAATCATTCTTAGGACTAGTAAATCAAGTAAGAAAATACATACCAAAATTAGTAGAGAATTTAAAACTTACAACAAAAATTAAAGAAAGATATAGAATATCAGTTTGATAAAAAAGGCCAAATACAAATACAAAAGGTAAAATTATTTGTAAAAACTTACCTAAACTATACTTTCCAGATGAAAAAAAAATTTTACTTATATAATAGAATCAGATGCGAGTGAAAAAAGTTATGGAGGAATATTAAAAGACATGTATGATGGCAATACGATAGAACATCATTGCAGGTATTATTCAGGAACATTTACTAATACATAAATAAAATGGGAAATAAATAGAAAAGAATTATATTCTGTATATAAGTGTTTATTAGCATTTGAACCATATATTGTATATAACAAATTCATTATAAGAACAGATAATACACAAGTAAAATGGTGGCTAACAAGAAAAATACAAGATTCGATAACAACAAAAGAAATAAGGAGATTGGTATTAAATATATTAAATTTTACATTTACAATTGAAGTAATAAAAACTGATAAGAATGTTATTGCAGATTATCTATCACGACAAAGCTATTCAGATTGAGACTGAGGAAGAAAATACAATTGAAAAGATACTCAAAGTTATTACTACACTTTGTACAAAAGTGAATAGTATGGACAACGAGATACAAAAGCTAAAGACTAATGAAGATAATCTGAAGTCTAAAGCTAGTCAGCAGCATGACTATAAAAATGCGGAGATACGTCGATCGGAAGACGGAAAAAACCCAGAGCTAAAAGGAGACGATGGAAAACTCCTTAAAACCCATAATGTTTGTTTAAATACAATTGCAGGTACAAGCAAACAAGTTAGCGATAAACAACATAAAAATGTGAACTTAAACCAGCTATTCGAAAAACCATTTACCCAAAGGACACCTAGACATATGTCCATAGAACCACAAACATCTACATACGCAGATAGTTTGCAAAATCAAAATGAGAAAAAGACATATAACTACAACACACGAACCTATATAAAAAATATACACAAAATCCAAACTTATTTAAACCTTAATCTCAAATCAACTACAAAAGAACCAAACTAGGATTATTTGACACAAAAGTTACAAGGATATAAAAAGTTAATTGCACAGCCAAAAACTAACGCTAATTTAGTAAGAACATGTTACAACTACGGCCTGTTAAATACCGTATACACATACGACGGAGAAGAAGTTAGTGGAATACCAACTACACAAGACATTCGTCACATACAAAAGAGTTACAAAAGGAAATTTATTTTATATAAAATTCTATACAGCACCAGCGGAGATATTATACGAGGAAATAAAACCTCCAATACAGGTTATCAAGATAGGACTAACTAAAGATATGATTATACCCGAGGACATCAGACAACAAGAATAGATATGCAAAATAGAGATACCAAATTTTTATGCCAACAAAAGAATAATTGGTATATCAACTATCATACAGGAGCTAACAAATAATTATTTAAACGGAAACGTTATATGGAGCTACTATGCAAGAGATCAACTAATGATTTATTCCAATTCAAGGGAGCTAAGGAAAGCAGATATGGATGAAGTCCAGAGATGGATTTTGTCATTACTTAAGCCAGAAAAACGATCTACGACGAGAGCACTAAAAACAGGATTTATTTCGGTAGAGTTATTAACCAGATATTGCAAGCTAATTGGTCACAAATATCCTGACCACATATGTTCAAAATGCAACGGTGAAGATAACATAGTTCCAGTTGTCGATTTAGAGTAAAAGAAGACGATGAAGATAAGATGCAGACAAGACAAGATAAGATATGGACAAAATAAAAAAGATAAGATGGCAGACAAAGTGGTAGAAAAGATAAAGGAAAGTTAAAGTTTTTTGACTAAATTATGCAAAATAACGTGACAATGTAAATTATTAGTCAAACATTATTATTGTAAAAGACAAGGTAGTGTAAAGTAGTCAATAAATGCATGTGCATATTAAGGACAAGTGTAAAAGTTAGGAGACAAGGTTGTAAATAAGTCTTAATAAGATAGTAGTAGATTAGAATAGAAAACTATTCATGAATAGTAGTAAATAGTAGTGGACATGTGTAAAAAATGTATCAGGATATGTGTTTAGAATAGTAAATTTGTATGTCTATATAAAGACTCAATCGTAAACATTGTAAAGCAGGCAATGCCTGATATATTAAAGACTCTTTTCAAAAACCTCTCTAAAAAAAATTAAGTATTTAGATAAATGGAGCAACAATCTGAAATCCAATCAGATATTTCAGATAGCATGAATAAGCAAGAAGCAAAGGTATATTGTTCAAAAAATATGCCGAACTAATTTCATATATTCTTGAATATCATATATATGATTGAATAAATTTATGTTAGTTATTATGTATTAGAATTATTTGAATCATGATTTCTAGTTTATTAGCACACTGAAAATAGGGAGAAAACATCTATATTATGTCATCCTAATGTTGAAACCAGTAGGTGAGGAAGCCGTTTAGGGGAGTAAACAAAGTTGAGGCGCTGATAAGAAGGAAGTATCCGCTAAAGTACGATACTAGTAGTGACAGAAAAACATGATAAACAAATAATCTGGTTCATATGATCTAGTATGAATTATGAATATGGTAGGAAGAAATAATTTGAAATAAAAAACATGCATGATAAAAAACATGACTACATACGTTCATAATGAAATGATAAAAAACTATGAAACTTTAATGTTATATATACTAAAGATATAAAAATAATTGAATTAAGAAGAATCATATGAGAAAAAATATTTAATGATGACGAATCGAAAGATATATTGAACCAACAATGGTATGAAATAGACTTGCATGACTTAGACTACGAAAGAGTAGAATGGTACGATTTAGAAATAAATTCAGACTAAAATGAACTACGAATATTTACAATATTGTACAGAATCTATGAAAGATATCAAACTGTTAGAACAATTAATGAAAGAAAATATATATATGTACCAAAGAGCCCAAGATATGTTATACCTAGAATATATCATAAATAATGTTAATGAAATACTCAGATTAAACCAACTATCGGAAGAATATTACAATAAATATTATTACATTTTACCATGAATTCCGCAAATACAAAAAATAATATTAAAGAAACATCAAGATTAAGACACTTAGCAAAAGAATATTATAATAAAATCTTTAAAATAAATTACTCACCTACCACACTACCACTTCCATAAATCCCTCAACTACCAGTTCTGCGCCGAAAAATGGTATCAGAGCTATGGATAATAAGAAACATGGTAAGAAACATACTAGTAGAAAATTAAGAAACATAAGAAGAAAATTAAACAAATTATATCCGAAATATAAACAACTTAATATCACAAAAACTGATAACGAAAAATTAGATCAATTAATAAATAATATATCTAAAATAGAATATAAATATATTCAATATTTAAAGGTACAATGAATAGCGAGAATAATGAATATAAAGAAAAACTTACTGAAATAATTATAGCGAAAAGGCAAAAATTAGAACATAGACAGAATAGACTTAATAATAACATATTGGCAGGAATTTGTAAAAAATCTATAATAACACAAAGAAAGATTATTTTATATCTAGAAATACAAATAAATAACTTAGAATATAAACCACAACATAATTTATAAATGAATAAAGAAGAATATGCAATAGATGAAAAAACATACGAAAACTATGACGGATTAAAAATAAAGATAATATTTTCCAATCTAGGAAGAAGATATAAGAAAATAGGTGACAATCTAAGTTTAATGTTAGAAAAAGAAACGGTAAAACTAGAAAATAGTTTAACTGCTATGATAAGAATAACAAAAGAAAATGAAGAAATAGATAGAAAAACGGAAATTGAAAAAATAAAACAACAAGCAAAAAAGGAAGTACAACAATTAGAAGAAGTAAAAAATACTAAAATAATAGAGCTAGAAAAAGAGCTAGCAATATTAAAAGAAATGTATGAAATTAAACAAAAAGAAAAAGAACAAAAAACGAAATTAGCAAATGAGATAATTAAATTTAAAGAAAAATTGCAATTACAAGATGAATTAGAAGAAAAAGAAGAAAATAGTCAAGATAATCTACCCGAAATAAGAGTTGATGAAATAAACGACGATGACCTAGAACAACATTCGGAAACAAGCGAAACATATACGAAACTTTTAGCAAACATAGATAATACGAAAAATTTAGAAGTAAATACAGAAGACGTAGACATGGACGAAAAACCTAGCACATCGAGAGTAAAAAAACCCAAAAAATTTTAATCCAAAATATTATAATAAAAACTACGAACAATATGATAGAGAAAAAATTATATGAAATAAAAGATTAAATAAAAAATGGACACCTAAACCAATAATTGAACGACATGATTTTTTAGATTTAGATTGTGTAGCAGATAAAAATAAAACAATCCAATTATGGATGTGATACATATCAAAACAATTAATAGATAACAAGATAGTAATAACAGAGGCACCAGGATACATAGAAAGAACACTTATAGGAACAGTAAAATTATGGTTACAAAATTTAACAAGTGAAAGCTTAACAACTTTAAGAAGTAATAAAAAATTCGATGGAGGAATAGCTACTACATCTATGGAAATACTATATAAATACGAAATAGCTATAAGAAATGAATTTAGTAGTATGACAACAGAGGTAGAAGAACAAAATAAAGAAAAAATCATAAATCAAAATCTAATGACACAATTAGCAATATGTAATATGTGTTACATAGATGAATATACATGTGTATTTAGAGAATACTATTATAAAGGAACATATAGCACAGAAGAAGGTAAATAAATGAGAAAATTATATTTTACAAAATTACTAGAACCTTTTAATTCAAAAATAATAAAAAGTTGGAATGAAGCAGAATTAACAGACACCTTAGGAGCTAGAATAAAATTCTTGCAGCGATGGTTTATGGAACTATGTGAAAAACATAAAGAAGAAATAAAAATGAAAAAAATATTAGTAAAAAATTTGGCATGTTGCAAAAATAAAACAACACCTCAATTTGGTTGTACGGATAGGTATTATAAAAATAGAAAGAAATATAATAAAAAATACATATCAAAATATAAATATAAAAAACCAAAAGACCATATAGACAAAAAAAAAACTAACAGAATGTACTTGTTATAATTGTGGAAAATTAGGACATACAGTTAGAGATTGTAAATTACCTTAAAGTCCAAAGAAAAAACAAATATCAGAAAAAATAATAGACGATGAAAAATATACACAAATAGAGTACGTAGATTATGAATTAGAAAGCAATGATAGTATATATGAATTATCGGAAAATGAAATGGAAAATAATCCAGTAATAGAATCTGATAATGAATACGATATCAATGACTGAAAAAGATATACAAATAATAACTAAAGAAAAATATCAAGATGAAGAATCGGCAGAACAAAAAATAATATTTGATAATAATATATTTGAAAAAATAAAAGAAAAAGAATTAGACCTAAGCGTAGTAAAAATATTCGAAATACCAACAATAAAAAACTGGTTTAAACGACAAAAAGAAGAATATTATGTAGTAAGTCAAAGAAAACATATCATAGATTGCAAATACACTAAAGGAAAGGCCAAAATACCAATAATAAATAAACGAATAATAAATAAAGAAATACAAGATATGAAGGCTAAAAATCCAATTAAATATGTACATTTAGGAGGAACAGAAATACTAATAAAAGCATGTTTTAGAGAAGGAATAGATACACTCATCCATAGAAATATACTTAGCAGATGATAGAATTATACAACCCATAGAAAAAAGTATAATAAGTGCGGTAAAAGGTAACCTCATATACCAAAAATTTAAATTTATAAGAAGTGTTAATTACTCAGTAGCAATAAATGACAGAAATATAGATAAATCGTTAGTATTATAATAGAAAATGTCAGGAATAGAAATAACCTCGGGAAGTAAAATATTTACAGCTAGATGTAAAAACTTATATGTTTTAACGACAAAACATAAAATAACAGCAAAAAATAAAATAAATAAAATAAAAATAGAAGATCCTTTTGAAAGAATAGTCACAGTCATAGACAAGAATGACTATAGTTATAATGAAATTGTCATAGAAGTAGATTTAGAAATAGTAAAAGAAAGATTAAATACATAAAAAAGAATAAACATGAACTGTGAAATACCACAAATCTCATAAAAAATGAGTACCTCAAGAAGAATAGATAAAACTCTCCAAAAATCAATGGAAGAAGAAATAAAACCACATCATTACTACATAACGGGAATAATGGAATAACAAAAATATTTAATATTAATAGATACAGGACGAGAAGAAAACTATATTACAAGAGAATTAGTGACGGAAGATGAAATAATAACTATTGAGCAATCATGCCCGAACTACCAAAAGCATTAATGTATACCGAAGAAATTACAGAAAAGGAAATAATCATTGGAGGAGTACCAATAGTGATAAAATTTAAAATATATCAAGGAGATGAAAATATTATTTTAGGAATAAAATGGCTAGAACAAGTAAAACCATATAATCTAGAAGACAAACAGTTAACAATAAATTATGAAAATAAAAGAGTAATAATAAAAAGAACCTTAGTATGAAAATATACATACTTGCAAAGATAATAATAGAGGGATATTATAACATATATTATACACCAATGATAAATACGGGAGCAGAAGCTAATATATGTAAATACAATTGTTTACCAGAAGATAAATGAGAAAAATTAAAAACACCGATAGTAGTAACAGGATTTAATAATGAAGGAAGCATGATCACATATAAGGCCAAAAATATAAAAGTACAAATATGGGATAAGATACTAACTATAGAGAAAATATATAACTTTGAATTAACTACAAAAGATATGTTATTAGGAATGCTATTTTTTAGAAAAATTATACCCACATATAATAACAAAAACACACTGGTGGTTCACAACACCGTGTAAACGAAAAATAGGAGAAAAAAGAGTAAATATTAAAAAACGAAAAACAACGTGTACATAATAATTCTGTGGAAATTTTGTATCATCTTACAAGATATTATAAGTTGTACATATGTGTATATTATTTATAGTAATAAACTGTAATGAAAACAAAATTAAAAGGAACATAAAAAATTATGGACATAAACATTTTTCAAATTTAAAAGTATTAAACTGCAAGAATGTATAAAAACAGGGAAATACATAAAATTGATATAGGAAAAAAAATACAAAAAAATTATATACCATTGGTAGTGTGGGTCGAGATATAGGAGAGGCAACCTTTCTCCCCCTTTTCTTTGGAATTTTTGCATCCTTTGTTTTATATAATGCATGTACTTCCTTTTTTGATTTTTACTTCTTAGAACTTCGATTTACCATTATTGCCGGTTCATGCAACCTCTTAGATCTCAGTTCTGTCCAGTTGGGATCTTCTTAATCAAATATGGAATTATTGTTCGGTGATACTATTTAGGTAATCCCAAAACTAAAAGATGGAGGATCCATAATGCAAGAACCAAAACGATTAAACACACACAAAAAAAAAGAAGCAAAATGAAGAATATGATAATACCTGTTTTGAACTTTACAGATGGTTGAAAAGAGTTGGAAATCGTTTGAAATTCAAATTGATTTGAATTAGATAACTGATTTGATAATATGGAGAGATTGAAGGCGAGATTTTATGAATTGAAGACGTGGGATTACTTTGTTGAAGAAATAATGTATCCGGGAGAGTCAGTTTTGGGGGAAAAGAAGGGAATTTCGTATTTTTATTAAAGAGTAGGAAAAAAGGAATAATAGGTAAAGTAAAGTAGTGTAATTCGGTAATTTTTCCTAAAATTAAAGTTAGTTACCTAAAAGAAAACTTCTTTAAATCAATCCGTCAATATAATTATAGGTAGATTTCACAAAAAAAAAAAAAGACATTGTACATAACTGTACGGATGGGGAAAATATTTAACAAAAAGGGAAAATTGTATGAAATAGCAAATTATTAATTCAAATTAAATGCTATAGTCATAGTTTATTTTAATTGTAATTCACAGCAAACATCTCATTTTTTTGTCATCTGATTCGGTATACAATTAGCCATTTTCGGTATACAATTAGTCATTATATACATTTCGATATAAAATGTGTTTGTGTTTGTATAAAGTAAGAGAAAAATGTATATACAAATACAAATACATATATTTTTGTCTTATACACTTATAATTATATAAATACAAATTTTATTATTCAAATTACAATGTATAAATGAATTTATACAAAACTGAACAATTTGTATAAAATTAGATGTTTCTAGCGAATTATACAAATCAAAAGCTACATAGCAAACATAAAATTTGTTATGGAGCGCAATTATACAAACTATAGCTATAATATACAAATATGATTTAATGTTTGCTATATGTGAAAGTTGCTCCAACAAAAATGGCCGTATGTATATGCAATGTATCGATATTATGTTTATAATGCATCTACCTTATCTTTGCATTTTTTGCGAGTTTTTGGCTAAAAACATCCTTAAATTATACCTTCAACTTAAACTACATCCTTAAATTATATTTTTTAACAAAAAAACATCCTCCAAGTATTTAAAACTTAACACCTTTCATCTCTCTATTAAAATTTGTCAAAAAATTAGCGAATTCCACAAAAAAAAACATATGCAATTCATATTATTCTCATAAAAAAAATCAATAATATTATTACCGGTGGGAAAATTCATCCAAAAAAAATTTAAAAAAATTGAGACTTGTGTTTGTTGTTAAAAAAATAAAGTTAGGACGGTATGAGTATATGAGGAGACATGATTTGCTATTCTCCTTTACCAACTGAATGGAGTTGGAGCTTGATTTCACACCATTTTCACCTTACAAAATCAAAATGTCGTTAGAACAATAATTTTTTGGGCAAATTGATAATTGAGGTTATCAAGATTCAGCTAATTTTGATCTCTAGTACTCAAGTTTCATTTTTCATTATTAGAAGTAAAAGTCTCGAACGACACTACTTTTTGCAGATTCAATATAAAAACAAAACATTTCCATTGATAATTCTTTGATATCAAATGAAATGAAAAGTAAATAAAAATAAAATTGGTAATTAAAAGGATGACAATGCAAAACGTTGTTACTAAAAAAAATTATAATATTATTTTAGATGTATGTAGAATGAATAGAATTGGTTTATTGGGGTGATTTAGAGAGTTTAATTTGCTGAGAATAGTGTGACATGTACATGTTGTGAAGAACTTGTTAATTTTTAACAATTTTTAACAAAAGGATGAAAGTTGTCAAATTTTAAATAATTGAGGGATGTTTTTTATAAGAAAAATAATTTAAGGATGTGGTTTAAGTTGAGGGTATAGTTTAAGGATATTTTTGGCCAAAACTCTAAGTAAGAATGTCATACACCTAATTGACACATGGGCTAAACCACCAAAATTTTTATTATGTATGAGGCATGCCAAGTCATACTTGTATGAGACATTATTTGATTGACAAATGGACTGGGCCCATCTGCCAAGTGATAAAGGGGTATCTATTAAGTCCTTTCACCCATTTTTTTTTTTGTTTTACACTTATTTCAATATATTTTTTGTTTTTCATTTTTATAAATGTTTTGTTTCTTAACTAATCTAATTAGTTTATGTTTTTTCCTTTTTCTTTTTTCTATTTTGTTTTACACTTATTTCAATATATTTTTTGTTTTCATTTTTTAAAATGTTTTTTTCTTAACTAATCTAAATAGTTTATGTTTTTCTTTTTTGTTTTACACTTATTTCAATATATTTTTTGTTTTCATTTTTTGAAATGTTTTTTTCATTCTTAACTAATCTAATTAGTTTGTGTTTTTTCGTTTTTATGTAGTGAATTTTGATTTAATTTTTTATGACCATTGTATAAGTTTTTATTTTACTATATTAATTTTTTTTCTATTATATGTTATGTATTCATATTTTAATAAATAGTTATTTGTACTTAATTTTTCGTTTATAAAATCAAGATATAAGTAATTTCTTTAATTCTAACAATGATTTTTTTAATCAAAAGTATAAATAAATGGGATCCAATTATCCACTTGTCAAAGAATAAATGGAGCATCATACAAGTTTTGTCTACCACATCATATTTGTGCCTCATTTATAATAAAAAATTTCCTAAACCAGCATACAATTTAAGTTGTCCTTTAATTTCTAGCAACTCTATTTATATATAAACACCACCATATCATAAGCCTCAATTGCAAATCTACAAAATTAATATTATGGCTAGTGATCGGCACATAGCTATTCATGAAGATGAACGCGCAGGAGCAGAAATTGCATATGGAGCCGAAGACTGCTACTCTTTTATTGTAAAGCTCTCGCAATACTCAGGATTTCCTAAAGGAATGCTACCACTTAAATACCTTGAAGAATTTGGTTATGTTAGCAAGACTGGATTCATATGGATGAAACAAAAAGCCCCCTACCAACATTATTTTTCTTCAATTAAAATGTTCGTTAGCTACGCAAAGGAGATTACTGCATACGTCGAGAGAGGTATTATAGTATATTTGTTTTGCATGTCATGTTATATAAAAGTTTGAAAGAAGATATTTTAATTAATTATTTGATTTATATTATATTTCGACAGGTAAGATGAAAAAAATAAGTGGTGTTAAGAGTAAACAACTACTTCTTTGGTTGCCTACAATTGAAATGAGCATTAATGAAGATCAAAAGAAGATTTATTTTAAAACTCTTATGGGAATTGGAATGTCTTATCCCATTATTGATTTTATGACTGATGAGGACAAGGAAGAAGCTAAGTATAGTAGTGCATAAGATTTGGTTCCTCTCTATTTTGTATTTTGTATTTTGTATTATGTTCATTTCCTTTTTTAAAATTAATGAATAAAATCTAGATCTTAACTATGATTGATTAAGTTATTAAATATTTTATATAATATATGGAAATATTATAATAAAGGACAAATCTAAAGTGTTGTACATTCGATCGTTTAAATTAAAAATAGTGGACAAATATATAATATGTGTTTAATTGTGTATCATTAATATAAAATCTTTATGTTTTGTGTTTTGATTAATATATCCGTGAAATAAGTTATTTCGGACTTGTCAATCAAACAACAAATTAAATGACACTGTATTTTAATAGCAGAACTATTCAATGTTATCCTTCACACCAGACGACCCCTTAATTCTAACCTGTGATGGCCATACCCTTACACCAAATTAATATAGGACTACTAGTACATATACGAGATCCAATAGTTTAATTAAATGCTCAATAAAAAAAAAATGGAATCTTTTGAATTTGTAATTTTAAATAAAAAATTTATATGGCTATAAAAACATATCAATAAACATAAATAAAAAAAATATAAAGTAAAATATTTTTATTTTTTTTGTAACCAATGGGAAAACAAATACACTTAAAGAATACTCGATCTCCGAATCACCCTCTACTCTAATAAGAATATTAGAGTTAAGCCTCATATAGAACTCTAGTTACACAAATCTCTACAACAATCAATTATACTTATTCATTTAGATTGTTTAACTACCTCAAGCCTATCTACAAATTCATTCTTAATATGTGTTACGACTGCATCTATATTTAAAGTTATGTCTTTAAACAGTTTTCAGTTCCTTAAACCTGGTATATCATTGCTCCGCACAATGCAATAATAAGTTCTTTGTGAAATTGCTGCCAATTCTTCTAATTGTGGCAGTTTGAACTATGATACAAATAAATTTGGAGAGTAATATTATAAGTTATAAAGAAATAACATATTATTAATGCAACAATTTCATGGATGAATTTTCATTCATTAAATTCTATTCAAATTTTTTGTTACATAGTTAAATCTTTATCAAATGACGCCTATTTCAACACAAGAATTAATTAAGAAGAAGAAATTGAAAGTTGCACCCCAAAAATTTTCTTTTCAAGTTAGGTAGAATACTTAAAATTTCTTTAATATTACTATGCAAATTTTAATTGTGGATACCAAATTATAATAGCAGTCTATACCATATATTGCACGTAAAAATTATGTGTCTCTAAATCTCTTTAATATTACTATGCAAATTCTAATTGTGGGTACCAAACTATAATAGCAGTCTATACCATATATTGCACGTGAAATTATGTATGTGTCTCTAAATTTCTTTAATATTACTATGCAAATTCTAATTGTGGGTACCAAACTATAATAGCAGTATATACCTAATTAATTAATTGACTATATCTATCTATTTAAAGAACAAAAGAATTCACTTCCTTTTTATTTATTATGTTTAAAAAAAATGACTTACTTTTCTTTTTATTATGTTTGAAAAAGAATGATCGTTTTCCTTTCTTGACAATACTTTAATTTCAATTTTCTACTTGACATGTTTAAGACCACAAGATTAAAAGACATTTTGGTTTATTTGATATAACTTTAATCTAAAACCATAATATTGAAAAGTATTTTTCTTTTCAACTCTGTGTTAAACGAAACTAGGTCTTTCTTTTAAAACAGAAAGAGTATATGTTTTTATATTCTATAATTCCAAAAGATTTGACATAAATATTAGGAGTCAGAGACAATATTTAGGTTAATACTAAATCAAAAGATTAAATGAAAATTGAATTAACTATATGTGTATAGCGATGGAGCGAGCCAAGTTGATAAGAATATGTGATAAACTCAAAACACTTCTCCTTGACAATTAACATGGATTGTGATGAGATGATTGAGATTCCTTAATTTCTAATTAGTGGCTTTGGTTTAAATTCCTAGGAATGGGGGGAAAATGTTGGGAGCACCACTACCAAAATTGAGCTTACAGTATGCAACTCGAATTTAGTCAAACTTCGATACAAATATTGAATCAAGTGGAATATCATAAAGACTTCTCCTTAACCAATTGATGCCATAATTAAGTTTGTGAATAATTTCTAGAGTCACTCTATATACTTCTTCATTTCTATCCCATTTGGTGCAATAGTTGAGATACACTCATAGTTATAAAGAGTAGATTTAGTTATCAATAGTTATTAGTTTGTTAGAGGTTTTCAATTATATATTTGAATCTAATCTTAACTGCAAGATTAGATTAAGTTGTTAGAGTAGTTCCTTAGAGTTAGTCAAGTTAGTTACAATTCCTTAGAGTTAGTCAAGTTAGTTACATTTACTTGTATTTAAGTTGATGTTGCGATTGAATAAAAATCATTCAAGTTTGTTTTAATTCTCAATCTTTTTATGGTATCAGAGCCCCTTTAAAACTCTCACGAGTCTGATCCAAAAAAAATTTCCTCTTCAATAATATGTATGTACTTGCTACTACCAATGACAATGTCGCAGTAGTTTCGTCTACCACTCATGTGGTAGAGTTTAACCCAGCTGCCCAGTTACCCATCAAACTACAAGATAACCTCAATTTTGCGACCTGAAAGGTGCAACTAGTGATGCTACTCAACGGACACAAGCTCATTGAACATCTCACTGCTACCAAACGTGCTCCACTAATCACATTCACCCAAAATGATAATACAATCTCAAATCCTAAATTTGAGACGTGATTTTGCCAGGATCAATTAATTCAACAGACAATGATGACATTTGTTAGCCCTACCATAACTCCCACTATTGCAATTGCTTACTTGATAAAAATGGCCTGAAAACTCCTTCATACAGCTTATACCAACAAGAGTCACACTCGCATCTTCAGCTTACGAGGTCAGTTACAAACTTGAAAAACCCTCCAAGATACTTGCTAAGTCCATAAGGAGATTAGATCAATTGGTGATGATTTCAAAGTAGCAGGCTCTCTAGTGGCTGATGATGAACTAGTAGTCAAGATCTTGAGTGGTTTGGTCATGAGTATCGTGAGATCTTTGTCGTTATAATATCGCATGTTATAGCCTTAAGCTTTGAGGAACTATTTTAGAAACTAACGAACCATGAACTCATTCCCAAACACCAAGCTATTGAAAAATCATCCTCAATCATCACGACTGCAATTGCACAAAGGACCACCTTTCAGCCTCAACATCACAAGAATAATCGTTGTTTTTCTTATCAATCTTGTAAACCACCAGCTCAACCATAGATGTACTGTGGCAATCAACAAAATTGGAAATAACCCAGGCAAGCTGTGAAATGCCAATTGTGCCAGAAAATCAACCACACTGTCTATGTGTGTCGCTCAAAGTCGCACAATCACTTTAAAGCAAAATTTAAGTTTGTGTCGAATCACCACTCAGATGCAAATCCTTATATCCTTGATTCTGAAGCAATACATCATGTCACAATAGATCGGATAATCTTGAAGAATATACTGACAATGAGGATGTGTCTATGGGTGACGGTAAAACTATTATCATTACTCACACTGGTTTAACTCAAATAAAGACTTTTAATTCTAATTCATGCTTTCTGACACTTCTTGTGCTCCGGCTATAAAAAAGAATCTTATTTCTGTTGTTAAGTTTTGTTGTGACAATCTAACCTTTATCAAAAAAAAATTATACTCTTTTCTTGTGAAGGAACCCAAAACTCGAAGAATGTTGGTACATGATCAAAATAAAAATGGACTCTATGAGTGGCGTCTCAAGGATCATATGTCACCTTCTGCTAAATTCACCTCCACCAAAATCTCTTGTCAATTGTGGCATTGTCGCCTGGGTCATCCTAATCTGAAAATTCTAGACTTAGTGTTGAATATATTTGTACTTTCCTTTTCCACCAAAGAAAAGTTTGAATTTTGCAATTCTTGCTCACCAAATAAAGCTCATCGTTTGTCATTTCAACAACTCACTTTAAATAGTAATGCTCCTCTTCAAACTCTGTTTAGTGATTTATGGGGTCCATCACCCATTTTATCAATTGATAAAAAGTTGTATTACTGCATTTTTGTTGATTATTACACCAAATATATTTGGTTGTATGGAATAAAAATAAAAGTGAAGTTGCTTCCATTTTCGAACAATTTGATCCTTTGGTGAAAAAAAATTTAAACACAATTGCCTCAGATTATATTGATGGAGAGGGTGAATACATAAGTCTTAAACACTACCTACAAAAAATGACATTGAACATTTAATTTCACCACCCTACACACCCCAATGAGTTTTCATAGTTGAACGACGATATCGTCACATTGTTGAAACAACTAGAACTCTTCTCAATGAAGCCTCACTACCATATGAACTATGGTCATTTGCTTGTCATCACGTTGTCTATCTCATAAATAGACTTCCTAAACCTTGCTGAATAATGATTCTCGTTATAAAAAATTATTTGAAAAACCATCAAAATTCTATTTGCTAAAAATTATTGTCTTTGTTATTCATGACTTTACCATATACACAAAATAAGTTTTAGCCTAGATCTAAACAATGTGTCTGCTTAAGAGTTTCTATTGTTCATCATGCACATCTCTGTTTTGAACAAGTGAACTCAAAAATATTCATTAATCGTGATTCTCAATTTTGTGAAAATATTTTTTCCTTACTCAAATTTTCTCATACTTGAAAAATAAATTTTCCAAGTTAAATAGTCCTCTGTGTGTAATACACGTGCCAATGACGTGTCAAAGTGAGGAATTAGTGAGTAATACATAAGTTAAAGAAATAACATATTAATGCAACAATTTCATGGTTGAATTTTCATTAACTAAATTCGATTGATAATTTTCGTTATGTTGTTAGATCTTTTTCAAATGACGTCTATTTCAACACGAGAATTAATTTAGAAGAAGAAATTGAAAGTTACACCCCAAAAATTTTCTTTGCAAGTTTGGTAAGAATCATTAAAATTTCTTTTATATTACTATGCAAATTCTAATTGTGGGTTTCAAACTATTATAGCAGTCTATACCATATATTGCACGTAAGAAACATTTAAATTAGCTATATTGTCAAGTAGAGGTGGTGGATCGATCATATGATACAAAATTCATTAAATATTTATACATCTTAGACATTAAATCAATTATATATTAAGATTAGAGTTGTCAAAAAGGGTCAGTCCAGCCCCACCTGGTCCAAGCCTCGTGGGCCAATTAATTTGAAGGGTTAGGGCGGGTCATCCCTTCATGTAGAAGGGCCTGAAAATGCTCAATCCAACCTAACCCTAGAAGGGCAAAGGGTTGGGGCGGGCTAACCCTTCTTTTTTTCTTTCCAAACTTAGAATTCTATAACATCAAGAAAATGAGAAGATTTTCAAATCAAATATGATAAATAATGGTGTTGTTTCAATAACACTAACAAAAAATATAGTTTAATTAAGATGTATCAATGATACTAGATATGCGAGATACATGTATCTAGTGTGATGCATCCCAGATATGCGAGCGAGATAAGAGAGTGGCAAGCGAGATGGGAGGGAGACAAGAACACAAGATTTGTCTATGTATCCTAGATACATGCGAATCCACTGGGTAGATTGTAACTAAAACAAATTAACCTAACTTTGAGTCCATGTATCATGAGATACATGTATCTAGACGTACTAAAATATGGTAAGATTCATAATATTACAACGCATTTAAATAATTAGCTCATATACTAGTGAGATTGTTGTAAATACCCTTAATTAAATAGTTTTGGCCCATGGGCCGACCCCGACCTGGCCCCGATCAAGCCTCAAGGGCCAAGGGTATATATGGGTTGAGCCTATAAACCCTAGTTTTAAATGAGCTTGAAAAATCATATCCCAACCCTTCTCCAATAACGGGTTGGGTTGGGCTGACCCCATGGACTAAGCCTATTTGACGGCAAGGAAAAATTACAGAAATCTCACATTTTAGTTTACTTATTACCATTATCACCTATAAGTTTTACAAATCTCCAAAATCCCTCATTTTCGCGCATCAGATTAGTGTATCAACGCTTATATTATTGTATCTCGCGCATCAAATTAATGCATCAGCGCTTATATTATTGTATCTCGCGCATCAAATTAATGTATCAGTGCTTATATTATTATATCTCGCGCATGTATCAACGCTTATATTATTGTATCCGTTTAAGGGATTTCTGTAATGATAAACTTTTAAGGGATATATTATAATTTTGCCTTAAAAGTATGTGATTTCTGTAATTTGCCCAGAAGATAATAACTTAAAAATATTGTAGAAACTTATAAGCTTGATCAAAAGCCTTTACGTACTATCAATAAAATACTATTATAGCAAAGACTCAAAATTTGGCTCCTAACCATCACGTACGTCTTAGTTTAGGAATGAAACAATTATTTTTCATATATTTTTTTCTTGTGATCGATATTACATACACAACATCAATATAAGTAAAACTAAAATTCTGAGAGATTTACTTTAATTTTATAATTCATTACAAATGTTATGCTAGTTGTATATGATTATATAAAAAATTAATAACTTTGTAAAAGTAACACAAATTGCAGCGTTATTGTAAAAGTAACACAAATTACGTCTTTATATTTATTTGATTGATCCATTATATAAATGGTTTTATATAGTTGATTACTTTTCTATTTAATTCGAGTTATCGTATATTTGACATATATATAAAGTTTGCACTGCTATCACGAAGATTACTCACCTAGTGAAATTTAACCTGATGATTAGGAGCAGAGCTAGAAGCTCAAGCATGGTTAGATTTTTGTTAAAATATTGTATTTATATTGAGAATTTTTTTAAATATTAATAAATATTAAGTTTAGAACTCATTTATTAATACTTGAATTGTCTTTATAAAATTCAAAATTCATAAGTTAAAATTATAACTTCCCCTTTGTTGATGATATAAAAAATTTATCTACGACATGTGCTAAACTTATAGTCTATTTGACCAAGTTTCTAAGAAGTTATAAATGCTTAATGTTTTTTATATATAAAAATATTTAATTGGAAGAGTTGAGATATTTGACCAAACTTTTAGAAGAAAATCATAAATAGTTTTGTGAAAAGATTTTAATTTTTTTTTTTTTTAAAGCCAAAACACATATCGTACTATATAATGCACTATTCCATTCTTCAATCTTTTAGCGGGAAACGGTCGCTTTTATCTTTCAGCAAAATCAAGTGACTTCTCACCTTATACTTATGGCGGGTAAATCAGAACAAAACGCTGTCGTTTTAGACAAGCAGAGACCGGCTAACGTGGCTCAAAAATCAATGAAGCACCACCTCATATTGGAGGATCCAGCGGCGGCGTTAGCAAATGTCCGCCACGAATTCGGCGAGCACGGCGGCGTTAACATGTCCATCGAAGCCTCCATCACCTTCACCGTCATGGAGCCGGAGAATTTAAGCCGCATGTTCGCCGGCGAACTCGGACCTGACCGCGATTTCTTCATCTACAGCCGTCACTTAAATCCAACAGTCCTCAATTTGAGCCGGCTTATGGCGGCTCTCGAGGGCACCGAGGCTGCTTACTGCACATCCTCTGGCATGTCGGCGATATCATCGGTGCTGCTTCAGCTTTGCAGCTCCGGCGATCACATCGTTGCTTCCCGTTCGTTGTACGGCGGGACATATGCTTTGCTCACGCATTTTTTGCCAAAGGCGTGTAATATAACGACGTCGTTTGTGGATATTAGGGATTTGAATATGGTTGAGGAAGCAATTGTGGAAGGGAGAACGAAGGTGTTGTACTTTGAATCAATTTCTAATCCGACGTTGATGGTTTCCGATATTCCGGCGTTGTGCAGGATAGCGCATAGTAAGGGAGTAACTGTAGTGGTGGATAATACATTTGCTCCGATGGTATTGTCCCCGGCGAGATTGGGCGCTGATGTGGTTGTTCATAGCATTTCCAAATATATTAGTGGGGCTGCCGATGTTATTGCAGGTAATTTGATGATGTATATAACTTAAATTTGTTACGTCTTACATCAGTAGAAATTGAACATTATTATGGAAACAGGTGCAGTTTGTGGACCGGCAAGTCTGATTAACTCCATGATGGATCTTCGTGAAGGGGCACTTATGCTACTAGGCCCAACCATGAATGCTAAGATCGCGTTTGAGCTTTCAGAGAGACTTCCTCACTTGGGCTTAAGAATGAAAGAGCATAGTAATCGAGCTCTTGTTTTCGCTACTAGGATGACCAAGCTTGGGATCAAAGTCATTTACCCAGGCCTAGAAAACCATCCAGATCATGGCCTTCTCAAGTCCCTAGCCAATAAAGACTATGGCTATGGGGGGATTTTGTGTGTTGACATGGAAACTGAAGAAAAGGCTAATTGTTTAATGAATGTTTTACAAAATTGTACTCAATTTGGGCTTATTGCAGTGAGTTTGGGTTATTATGAGACACTCATGTCATGTTCGGGCAATAGCACAAGTAGTGAAATGAACAATCAAGAGAAGGAGTTGGCTGGGATTTCACCTGGATTAGTGAGAATGTCAATTGGCTATAATGGTACATTGGAGCAAAAATGGAGCCAACTTGAGAAAGCATTGTCACAAATGCAATAGAAAATGACCTTACAAGATCTCGTCTTATCTCTTCTAATAAAATTTTATGCTTATCGTTGTTCAATAAAAAGAAAAAAATAATTTATGAGACATCCTTTTAAGTTTGTTTTTTAACTTAATTTTTTCTATGATTTTATGATATTACGCTTACTTCCTTTTATAATTTTGTAACGTTTAGTTAATCTATTATCATTAGTGTAAAATAATTAGAACCCAACTAATTCATCCTTTTTCAATATTCCCTTTTGATATAATTGATTTTTGCTAACATTTTAAAGAATCATTTACAAGAAACACTATAGTCTATGGACAAGCTAATTATTTATTATCTTTAATAAATTACTAGAGTAATAATCTGAATAGTCGTCTACCTAATCACTTAAAATTAAATTAGCTAGTAAGGTAAACATTGACTATATTGGGTCCTCCCTCATATTCCAAAAGTTAGGCCCAAAAGCACAGCCATTAGGAGCCGAACGGGTTTCAGTCACCACTAAACCCTACATATAAATTTCTGTCATACATTGAGGAGAAGGTGAAGGAAGAAGGCGAAAATGCAGATATTCGTGAAAACTCTGACCGGTAAAACGATTACGCTGGAAGTTGAATCCAGCGATACCATCGACAATGTTAAAGCCAAGATACAGGACAAGGAAGGTATGGAAAATCGTGTTTTTGAATGTATAAGCTTCTCCATTTGCGTAATTTTTATGATTGTTTTTGTATTCAATTTGTGCTTCTATGTTTTCCGGTGCTTCAGGAATTCCACCAGACCAGCAAAGGCTGATTTTTGCTGGTAAGCAGCTTGAGGATGGCCGCACCTTGGCTGACTACAACATCCAGAAAGGTGAGTGACTTGTGGCTGAGCAATATTTAACATTCAATTAATAGATTGAAAATTTTACGAACTTTGTAAAGAATAAAAACTACTAATTGTATTCTATTAGCACCAAATATGAGCATTTTTATTGAAGCCAAAGGTGGTTCAACATATATTAGTCATGTATAAACAGTGTAATTTTCCGCCTCCGCCCATGAATATGAGTATGAGCTGGTTGAGTCGAAATTCATAGCGAGATTAAGATGACAGAATTTTACTAGTCAAATGTAAATATTCTCTAAAGTTGTTATGTAATTTTTAAAATTTAATAGTTACACCCTAATTGAAGTGAAAGTTAATGATTTTTTTTTATTTTTTGTATTTAATAAATGCAGAATCAACTTTACATCTGGTGCTGAGGCTTCGTGGTGGAATCATTGAGCCATCTTTGATGGCTTTGGCTAGGAAATACAATCAGGAGAAGATGATATGCCGCAAGTAGGTTCCATGATAAAATTATAACTAGCTTTCTTTTGGGCTATCTCTTTCATTATGCTTATGAAGATACTAGTGCTAATATTTTGCACTTGTGGTAGATGGGGTATCTGACATGGAGTTTTAACATCCTAAACTATCATTAGTATCTACTAGAATGGGCCCCTGTGTGATATTCTAATTAGTAGATAGTATTGAGAGGACAATTTGTGGATTAAAGCACATAGTCTTTGAGTAAAATGATTGTTACTGTTCAAGTGTTATCCTGGATACCTTGCCTTTAGGAGAAGAGGGGAGAGAAGAACTTGCTGTCAAAGTATTTCCTAGAAACATATGTTGATTGAACATTAAATATAAGAACATTCTCTTGATAGTGTTGCCCCCTTCATCACTAAAAAGTTGTGCTCCATTATGTGGTTGGATATGCCTTTAGATAGTACCTCGGGTATTAAATATATGAATATTCTCAAGTGTCTAGCTCTTGAATTAAAATACTCAATCAAACTCGAGAACAAGAGGTAAAACACTTGCCTAATAATTGGAGAGACTTATGGGAAGAGACTATCTTTAGATTAAAGATATTTGAGAGATTGTATCCTTGAAATCAAATATTACAATTTGTTTTTTCTTATCTTTTATTTTCTATTTTTAGTGACCACGCAAAACTTAAATTTTTGGATACTTTCCCTTCCTCAATTTATTGTTCTGATAGACCAGAGCCTTAATGATGGCTCACGATTTGTACCCTTAGTGATTTCAATCAAATACTCGAGACTTAGTTTGAAGTTAGTTATCTTAGTATGTTTACCATGAGCACAGATTTGGTCTGTCAGAGCATGAAAAATAGATGATGTTAAGAGGACCATGAGAAGAGGAGGATCATTGTTGAAATCTCATTAATTTGTTCGCTGGTGCTCCAGTTATAACTTTTGAGTTTATAGTTGTGAATACAAACTGTATTAATACATGAGATTTTGGAATCATATAAAATGAGATTCATATGATTTGGGTTGTTGCATACTAGTAGGGTTGCACTCGACTAAAGGCTATAAACAGATTTATACTGTTAAGCTCACGTAGCATGCTTCTGGCATGATCTACTTCCCCGTATGATTGATTGCGGGGATCAGATGAGAATATGTTTCTCATATAAGATGAGCACTCCCATTATGTGTGAGTGGAAAATGTTGGAAATTAGAATTCTCTCATAGGGGTTGGTTGTACGAGTCTATTAGGGTAAATACATAACCCGGGTTTATTCTAAATATATATATATATATATATATATATAATAAGTAAAGTTACATTGTATGACAGAGAGATATATGAGAGAGAATTCTCACCCTATATTTACCTTATGTCATCGCTTATGCGACGTAAAATAGTTTTGTTACCAATGAAAGAATGATTAACTCATTAATCTATACAAAGTAGGAGTAAAGAGAACTTACAGGTTATTTGTGTAGTGGTGACAAATGATTTAGGATGAACTGCGGAGGCAATTGCCTGTCTGTGTTGGTTGTCACGGTAAATTGGAGTAGCCCCTTATTGCACAATCTAAACTCAATTTGATTATGAGAGGAGAACATGGAAAATTTGAGAGTTCTATGTCTTATATATCTCTGAGTCGTACATTGTAGGTATACTACAGAATAAATTAGGGTCAATAGTAATTACTACAATTACTATATTTACCCCACTGGGCTTTTAGAGCATCCCATATGGGTGGACTCTAATTTCCAACATTTGAGTCCCATTCTTTTACAATCCTTTCCTACTTCCACCAACCCTTTACCTAGCTTTTGGCTCTTTCTTTCCTTTTCTTTTTTCTTCCACCTCCTCCTCCTGACACTATCTTCTTCTCGCTACACCACTGTCCCATAATATCTATGCTCATCGGTATTAAGCCACCCCCCATAGTGTTAGAATTAGATTCTTTTAAAATTTCTTTAAGTTAGTTTTCATCTTTGGATCTCTGTGCTTTGCTCTACATGCGCAACATTGTAGTCCAGATTGTCACCTTTAAGTTTGTCATGTTCAAATGACTTCATAAACATTGAACTTATCTAGCAATTGTTTAGTTGATGTTACTGTTTTTCTGGATACTTCGTAATATTTTATTTGGTAAAGGTTGTATTTTTATTTTGTTCTTCTCATAGAAGATTATCTTCTACTCTGTCCGTTTCAAATTTGTTTGTTTTGTACGAAAGCTGCTAAACTCCAAGATTCTAGTATCTGCCTGGGTTTAAATGCTTGTCATTTTGCATCCAATTTACTTCACTACACTCAAAGTTGATGGATTGCTGAATACTAATGATTGTGGGATTAAAGTTTTTAGGGGTCGTTTGGTAGAAAAAAGATAACGCAGAGTATATTTTTTATCAAGTGTTTGATTCATTGCTTTTGACCTCATCTTGTGTTTGGATTAAAACTCTACAAAAAGCCTCTTTCCAGTTATACCCTTGCATTATTATGAGATTTTCTATTTTATGTAATCGATCAAGGTGGATAATTGTCGGGACAATATTATTTTTTATTGACCTTCTAGCTAGCTAGGAGAAACAACTTTGTTGTCATGTTTGCGATTTTCTCACTTGAATTATTTGAGGGTAAACAATTATTATCTTAATAAATTAATCACTTAAAAACGTTAATTTTCAATTTAGAATAGATAGACCATCTACTTTTAAAAGAACGGTAAACAATAGTAAAATTGAATAAATCATCTACATTTACACATAAAAATTACAAGTTGTAGTTTTAATATGTATGCAATTTATAGATTGTTCAAAATATAAATAATTAGAAACCGCATATAAATCAACAAATAATATATTGAATTAAGATCACAAACGTCATGTGGTGATATATTTGCCTTTTTAATTAGTAAATGTTAAAGAACTCACATTTTAAATATTGTATTGCATTTATTTATTAACAATCAACTCTCTCTAAATAATAAAAATTGTAAGTTAATTTAATTAAATAAATTTTCTAGAAATAAAATGATTTGAGGGATATTTTTGTCTTTAGATATATAATTCCATGGTAAATCCAATGTATTACTAATACCACCAAATGAAAGGTATTTGTAATACATCCTATAATACCATGTAGGGGGTGTATAATTAGGCCCAAGAATTCTACAAAACATAGTACTACTATATATAATACATGGACTATTTTTAGTGTTATGTTTGCAAGGTTTCTAAAATTTTAGTATCATACTCCTTTTTGAACATTTCTGAAATGTTCGGTTGGTACCTCAAATTTGACAAAGTTCTGGCAGGTTGAGATAGATGTCGTTTGGATGTTCACATTGTTCAATGAACCCAAATGTAGTGATTTTGTATGTTTATGGGCACTAGCAAAAGGGATTCTGTCCTCTTGTAACATGCTAAGTTCCAATTTTATGTCAGTAATTTTAAACTAATACTAATATGTATTGTCATCATGCTTCCCTTTCTCCTCCAATAGTTGTTTCTAATGCATACCTTGTAAAATAATCTGAAGGTGCTATGCTCGGTTGCATCCTCGTGCTGTCAACTGCCGCAAGAAGAAGTGTGGACACAGCAACCAGGTTAATATCATCAAATACATATATTTTCCTCGATGAGTTGACACTAACGACAAATATGGTTTGTTTTTGGCGTTGCAGCTGAGGCCTAAGAAGAAGATTAAGTAGATACTGAATTCTAATTTCTGCCGACTTGTAGTTGCTTGGATTTTCTTATCAAAATATATTCTACTCGGATTTATTTTTACCCTTTAGAGATTTTGATCGACTTGTATTTGGGAGGTATATGAAGATTATTTGCTACTTTGATAGTTCTTGCAGTTGATCATATCTTTATCAGAGTAATTAGGTTTATGTTTTTTAACATCACCTCATGTCATAGTATTTGCTAATTTGCTGTGCTTTATTTTCTATTTAACACATTTATCTTTGTTGCTGAAGTATTAGGTAGCATTGTTTTAGGTGATTATAACTTAAGTCACATTTCCTATTTTGGATTTAATGGCTGACCATCCTCCACTTTTATATCATTTGAAAATATGTTGATCTATGAAATATAAGCAAAGAGGAGGGAGTATTATAATTCTGATCAAGTAGGAGAGTTATGTTGATTGACAATCTATTGAATAGTGTGCAAAGTTATGATATATGTTCAAAATACTGAATTCACTAAAATGTGCCAATAAACTATCAAGAGAATGTAGAGGTGTATACATATATCTATGAAAGTCAAAAGATAAGAGAAGAAATTTTGATCTTACAGATATAGTGTAACTTTTTATCGAAGAGGGTTTGAATGAATTTCCTTACAATACCCTAGCTCCTCTTGTGCTTCACTGCCCCTACTCTTTTTACATTGAGGATTGCGGTAATATCTTTTCATCTCTAATTATAAGTCTCGGGTTTAAATAAACAAAGTCTTACCTCCCTCTTTAATAGGTGAGTGAATGAGAAATAAATAAAACTAGCCCCTAAATGATAATCGAGGTTATTCCTCGCATTCTCTGCGTATAACAACATGAAATACTATAGAACGTTAGGTTTTGCTTTGTTTCTAAATTTTCTCATTTGTTTCATAATGCAAAAGAGAATCTACTCTATCTTAATGACTCAATTTATATATCATATGGGTAATGCTAAATGATCAAAAAATTTGGCCAGAAATTTAAAAAGTCTATAATATTCTTTTTATTTTAAAATAAACTCATCTTTTTTCTATTTTTAATTAAAAGATATTAAAGTTAAAAGGATAAAAATATTTAAAAAGGTAAAATAACATAGCGTGAAATATGTTATTTTAATTGAAATGTGTGCATAAAAAGGAGAAGCACTAAGTATATAATAATTTCAACTTTTCAACCACTCCCAGAGTCACAATGCACTTTTTCCTAACGAACGACTTTATAATAGGCACATTATTCCCAGAATGATTAGAATCGTCCAAACTAATCAAATATTGATTCTTGTGTTTTCTAAATTCATTAATGTTTCTCATTCTGTCATTCATTATCTTAATTTTATATAAAATGCTAATTTAAGTGCTGATAGTGATAGTAACACACTGCTTGACTACATTTGCTCTACTCTAATAAATGACATATATTTACTTGTTCAACTATATATACGTACATGTGTGTTCAGGGAGGGAGTATAAAAGAAACAACTTTAGAAGCTTGATGAGAATGATCCCACGTTGGACTAGAACGAGATCTCTGAACTCCTTATAAGACTTGAACAATCTTCCTTCCTTTGAACTAGTTTTCAGGGTGTGAATTAGGTCTAGCAAGACCTAATTTGATACGATATCAGAGTCAAGCCCATTGAGGGCACTCAAACCGTGTGAATACTCACGGTCCATGATTGTGCACGTACTAGACTAGGACAATAGAACCCTACATGATTTTTTTTTGGAATATGGGCGTAGGGGGTAATGAGAATGATCCCACATCTGACCGGGACGAAAATCCTAAACTTCTTATAAAGTTGGATAATCCTTCTTTCTTTGAGCTTGCGTTTGGAGCCTGGATTAGACACCAAAACCTCTAAAGGAAGAATCGCAATTTTTATTTATTTTTAAATGAAGAGTAAAGGACAAATAGGTACAGGCAATAGCTAGTTACAGCTTGCAAAAATTAAGGCATAGTTTGTGTATTTGAAGAGTGGGTAGAAAACAATGTAAAAATGTATAGAAATAAGAGAAATGAAGTCAAAAAAGTAGCTTTGGTAATTTCATGTTTTCTAAGTCACAAAACCATGTCATAACTAATCAATTAATAGTAGTAGAAGTATTAAATCACTGCAAGCATCTACACCTCGAGTCAATGGTAAATTAAACAAACAGAAAATTTTACTATTCATACTAAGAAATTCATCCAAAATATACAAATCAAGTCGTATCACATGTACTATATATACTAGTATCACATGTGGAGTAATTAAAAACAGCTTTTAGTGACAATATATTTATGGAAAAATAACTTAAATACACAACTTTAAGTTTCATATTATCTATTTTTCCTTTTTTTTTAAAAAAAATTACTTAAATCCCTTATTTCACTTAAATATCAAATCTGCCAGATACATGATTATTTTTACTATATTTATATGCATATTAACAAAGAGTTCTGAAGCTTTTACTGACATTAGTTAATTGTAACTGGATTCAATGTTGCTATAGGTTTTAGAGACATTTATAAAAAAGTGCTAATTGCCACTAGAAAAATGTTTTTAGCGACAATTAAGGTATTTCATTAAATAATTATTATTGAAGATCATTTTTGGTGTAGTAGTTGAGACGTAAAATCCACAAAAAAAATAATAATTCGAAGTGTGTTTTTTATCATGAACTCTTAGACAAACTATAAAAATTGGGATGATCTAATGTATGTATTAAAATGTTGAGGTAGATACAAATTAATATGTAATTCCAAAACAATCTTGTCATGAATAGAATAGGCAAAGCAATCAAGTGGGCAAGGATGCTTCAATAATGAGTCTAATGTGCCATTATGCATACACAAAACTTTAAAGCAACAAATGCCAAAAAAATAAAATAATTAAAAGAGAAGTCTTTTCCAAGAGCAAAAGGAAAAGAAAGGTAGCAATAAGTGACAGAGTTAAAAAGTAAAAAACATGAAAAAGGCTAGCTACTCTAAAATCTATACTATAAATTTGAATGAATTGTGTCTATCTTTCACTTTTCAAGTTGACTCCTTAAAAGTTACATATCTTCTATTGTCTAAGAAGATGGAGTATCTACTCTTTTATAACTTCTAAATTCATACCGACATGGGATGTGGTATATTTGTGAGATTGGTTCTCTCTTAATTAGAGATTTTAGATGGAGGCGTTACCTTTGAATGAATCTTGCAGTGTGCGATTAAATTTAACCGAGCCTATAATATGAACTCCAGATACCAAATGAAAAATCATAAAAACAAAAAAGAACTTCTAAATTCATGACCAATATATTTCATGCTTGATAAATTTTTAAAAATAATTTATATAATTTAATATAGACCTTTCATGAACACAATATTCTTTTTCCCCCTCAAAACCAACTTGATCACATTTGATATTGATTACTAAAGATCAACAAAATAACATATAACCTAGTTCTATTCTCTTAGATCTCTCTTTTTCTCTCTCTCTATATATATAAAATTCGTGTTCACTCAAATACTATCATATAAATTGGACACTTTAATATATGAACTCTCTCAAATCTCCATACTGGAGGATCAAAACAGGACAAAAGAAACATTATAGTAATTTATAATTTTTCAAGATCTAAGACTATACGATAAATTTTTAAGGAGCGTAAAAAATTTAAAATGAACAAGTAATAGTAAACGGAGCGAGAGTATAGTACTACCACTAATAAATGAACAGTTGTAAAATGTGTCTTATCTTCGAAATCCCCCCCCCCCCCGCCCCCCGCCCCGCAAGCTTAGAAAAATGAAGTTACACTCTGCACGAGGCTCCCTTTTTTCTCGTCTTATTACTCTTTTTTTTCCTTCTATTTTTATATTTACAAAAATATAATTTTATGCTTCTAATTTTACCTAAAACATGTAAATTTTTGCACATTTTATTTGTCATATTACTACGTAAAAGATTCTTTTATTTTGTTTGCAAGTTTAGTTTTTACCCAATTTTGTTGCTGAAATTGGTACATGTCATTTCATTGTCAAGTTTACGTATTTATATCATGACTTATTAATTCTTTGAGATATAAATCTACTTCATTCTTTCTAATTTCAGAAATATTAAAATGCGTAAATCTTCTCTTTGCATATCCTTTTTTGTAAAAAAAAATTTTTAAAAATCTTTCTTTTTCACTTTATGTGGCATATTATACATAAACAAGTTCATTTTTTTTACCATAATATTTCATATGTTTTTAAATAATTTGAGAGTACTGATTATTGTGAATATCTTTCTCACTCCTATACATCCAAGATGATAAGCTGAATATCTTTAATCTAAGAATAATATTGTATATATAAAAATAAGATTAAATATATACTTTATTTATTTTATATTAATTGAATTAGTGAGATAATGTCGTTTACTAAGAAAAATATTTAACGACATAATTTAAATCCTATTTTTTCACTATTCTCCTTTATGAAACCATAAATATAACTTTATAGGTAATGCAATTTATCTCCTAGAAAATATCAAACTATATTAAAGAAAATGAAAATTATGAAAAAAAAAAATTAAATATCCATCTTGAACTTTGAACAATTCAATTATTTTAAACAATGAAAAAAGCCCCAAAAAATTCAATTAATATAAATAAAAAAATATTAAATATTAAAAATTCTAACTTCGCCGCTAATAATATGATACATGGTTAATATGGTGCTGGGGGAAAACGAGATTGAGACATAAAGAAAGCGAAAGTAACAATTATTTTTGGAAATTGGTCATTTCTGGAGCCAAATTTAACGTGTTATAGTTGTAGGCCTCATGGCATATTTTCAGCTCCGTTTATTTTTACGTGTTTATTTTGAACTTTGTAGGTCTCCCTAAAAAATAATATTCTCTTCATTTTAAAAAGAGTGGTTTAATTTAATTTGACACGGAGTTTAAGAAAAAAAAATAAAAATTGAATCTTATGGTCCTTAATTAAAGTTATGTCAAATGTATAAAATTGTCCTTTAATCTTGTTTCCTTAAAAGTGTCACATGGAAAACTGAAATTAAAATGTTACCAAAAAAAGAAAGAGGTCAATCTTTTTTAAACAAATTAAAAAGAAAAATAAGTCATTCTTTTTGAAACAAATGAGTAACTTTTACCACAATAATTTGAAAAAGAAGTTATTAATATCGAAGGTAAAATTAAAAAAAAAAAACATTTTTCTTCTTTTATACATTAAAAGTGATAAATAAAAACAAAAAATTATTTTAAAATATTAGACAACTAAAAATAAACTAAGAGTATATTGGCTATGGTTTACGACTTGCTTTTGTCCTTTCTTTCTTTCCTCTTTCTGTATTTATTATAACCCCTTCCTTTCTTTAATTCACTCATTCATTCTCACACAACATACTCACTATATTTTCTTTCAATCTACCAAAATAACTTTAAATTCTCTTCTCCACATATTTGCATACTAATACAATTCACAAACACAATATGAAGAAAAAGAAGAAGAGTGATGAGAAGAGAAGGAGGAATTAACAATTTTTGTTTAATTTTGAGGGGAATGTTGTTTGGCTCGAGGCCACCAACTTCATCTAATGTGAGCAACTCTTGTTAGTGTCGTCGGACCAGGCTTCATTCCCCTCAAAATATCGCTTCCTCTTATGAGCACATAGAGGTAAATTCACAATTTAAACTTTATCGTGGAATTAATTCTTTGAACTTCCTCTCAAAGTATTCATTATACTTTTGAAATTATAGGTCAAACTCTGTATTAATTTGCTTACATTTTAGTAAATTAAATACTCTCACGTATGTGAAAAAAGGAGGTGGGTGGGGTGGTGTGTGGTGGGTTTATTAGCTAGAATATACTTTTATCTATTAATTATATTCTTAACGCGCTTTCTCAAGTATTTGCCTATTTTTTTTTAATAGGCCAAACAAATGATTACTTCATTTACTTAATTATATTTTCAATACGAATATCATATAACTTTTATATAGTAGGATTATATGTTTCGTTTATGCTCTTAAGTTCTTTTTTCCGTTTTGTTCCTCCTCCCCCTTTTTGCTATATATATGTAATATTGCTGCCATAAATTTTACCAAGTGTACTGTTCAAGATTTGATGTAACTTTTTACTTATATAGTATAGTATTGTTTTTTGGTTATACAATATACTGATTAATTACCCATATTCCATCTACGTAGTTATGTCACTATTATTGTTATATTGATTGACTTTTAAAGTACTATATATAATTACATTCATGATGATCATTATTCTTGTTAGGGTTTTCTTTTCTAGTTGCCACACGGCGTGAATTATATTTCTTGGGGAAGTTTATGAGTTTTATATAACACAATAATAGAAGCATTCTATATATAGTCATGACAACATATTAGTATATCAATTATCACATTCTTATGTCATTTTGCTTTTTTCTACTCTTCAGATTTCACGTATAGAATTATGCTAAGTTTTATATCACACAATAATAAAAGCATTCTATAATCTATATATAGTCATGACAACATATTATATCACAGTCTTATGCCATTTTTGCTTTTTTCTTGAAGATAAAATATTCTACGTGTGTATATATATATCGTATTCTCCTCAAACTCCACTTGTGGAATAATAATGATATGAACTTTGTGTTGGTTTACAAGATTTAGTGACATCAACGAGTACTCAAAGACAGATTGACATAAAAAGTTTCTTGAAATGAAGAAAAGGTTAAATTAAGGGAGGTGAAAAGAATATATCCATTCTAAGCTTTTGCAAAGGCTATAGCGTATGTTTTGAGAATAGTCAGAGAATAATCTTGCAAAATTGTGTTTGAGAAGTTACACACATAAATAGGGGAAATAATGAAAATAAATTTTAATAAGATCATGATTTATAACATTACAAATAAGTATTTGTCTTGATTTAATTTTAGACTAAAGTTTCAAAGTCCTTATTATTCTTTTAAACTTTATGTTCAGTTAAATAATGTCATATAAATTTGAACGATGGAAATGATAGTTAAAAAGTTTGATTGATAGAAAATGCATATATCAAAGTTCAAATTTTGAAATTTGAGGAGTAATATATTTGTGAACATTCAAAATGATGCTTTAGAAATGCTTTCTGATATTAGTTGTATAAAAGTGAGCAGTTTGAGGAAGAACTTATGGTGGAAAAATTAATAACATTTCAAGTTTATTATATTTTTTCACTTGCCTAATTAACGCCCCTGAAACAAGAGCGGAGTCACCTTAGGCCAAGGGTGGATCAGTGCACAAGAATTTGCATACTCTTGTCAAATTCCTAGCTCCACCATTGCCCCAAAACCCTACCCGCACCCTTGACCATCCCAAACTCCACCATTCCCCATCTTATCCCATTTTAAAAATTACATATGAATGGTATTGCGGTACTTACTTATTTTCTTAAAAAATATTTTCTAAGGAAAATATAGTACATGCACCGATGCGCAGCGATTACCTAGAATTTCGACTATAGTTTTTATAGACTTTTTTTCGTTATATATTACTTAGTTGACCTTATATATTTCTTAAGAAAACTTTAATTAAAAGTATATTTTTATTACACTAATTTTATTATTAATATTTTGAAACTCTAAAAATGACAGTTACTACTACTATTACTATAAAAAGGAGGGAGTATATATCTGTTAAATAGTTTCAGAAAAGTAATTCACACACACATTGTCAGCTTGAATACTGCATGCAGCTGTGTTTTTCACCTTTTCCCATGGGAGATGCCCCTTCATTTTTGCTGGAAAAATTTACATTCTTCCTTTTTAAAATAAAATAAAATATTAAATAAATAAATAAATAAAATCCTATATAAATGCTCCTCATAATTATCCCTCTTTTTTATTTGTCACACTTTAATTTTGCAGGCAGAAATTTAAACAAAGAATAACCATCGATGGACATTTTGTTAAATATATATTTGCTGAGCTTAATTTCACTTTATAGTTTTATGACCATGGATGGACACTTTAATTTCACTTGTCTATTTTGGGTGGTTGTTTGGACAAAAAAAATATGGGTACTTCAAATTAATCTCAACCTTCCACTTGTCTATTTTAAGATTGAGATTCAAATATCTAACGAATGAGGGGTATATTTGACCAAAAATTTAATGGTAAGAGTATATTTGGACCAAAAGTATAACGAATGACACATTTAAATTATTTCTAATAATATAGGGATAAATATGACCTTTTTTGTATTAAAAAACACTATATATCACAATAATTAATAACTCAAAATTTATAAAAATCCTATAAAAAAATTTATTCTCCAAATATCATCTGAGTCATATAAATTTAAACAAAAAAAAATATATATTAAATCCATACTGACACAAATTTCACATCTAGTTATATGAGAGGCTTTGCAGATGATAGTATAGAGGCCAGCCCATTTCAATTTTAATGGCTCTCTTGGGGAACTCATATGATCTCTATTTAAAATTTTGTTATGCTTAATGAAATTTGTGCAAATATAATATAACGACACATAATTTTCACAAGGGGGTTATGATGGGGCATATTGTACAAATTGATTACGAGTTGAGAAATTAGATTAATAACTAATATACACCATAACTATACCACTGAACCAAGAAATGTTGAAGCAAGAATCATTTTTGAATCACAATTTATTAGTAGGTCTTTTAAGTATTTTAAAGAATTTCTAAATGCTAATTAAATATATACATATTATTTTTTTTACATGTGTTTAAGTTTACAAACTAAAAGAAGGGTACAAAAACTTCAATCCAAAAATGGTCACAGTAAGAAAGGAATTATAGACAAATTTTCATACCAAAACTATGAAAGTTATTGCATGAAATCAAATCTGAAGAGAAAATATAAGGAAAATCCTTTCCGAAATTCAATATAAAAATATTTAACTTGACAAAATTGATGTATATCTTGCAATTTTGTATATAAATGAATGTATAAAATTCT
This sequence comes from Solanum stenotomum, assembly GCF_019186545.1. Taxonomy (NCBI): domain Eukaryota; kingdom Viridiplantae; phylum Streptophyta; class Magnoliopsida; order Solanales; family Solanaceae; genus Solanum; species Solanum stenotomum. The sequence goes on along the minus strand of NC_064291.1, from coordinate 5,672,482 downwards.
ACATACTTTTTGATAGCGTTAAAAGAAAAAAATGTGGAAGGTCATTATAAAGATAGAGAGAGTAGGGCGGCAATTACGAGAGTTCATAAAAAAGAAAAAGAAATTGAAAATTAAAGTAGTTGGTAACCTATCATAACAGGTTGTTATAATAAATTACTTAATTGTGTAAAGAAAAATGTTACACTAACGGTATATTAGTTAATCTCTTGCTAAATTGGTAAAACTTATGTGTAATACATTCAAAAATGTATATATTATATATTAATTGTGTAAAAAAAATGTTACATTAACTGTATATTAGTTAATCTCTTGCTAACTTGGTAAAGCTTATGTGTAATACACTCAAAAATGTTATATATATGTAAGAAGAATGATAAATATGCTTTCCGGTCTCTTGATTTATATTTGTAAACTTCTAAAAAATGAGAGACGAGTTGAATATTCTTGGGCTCGATTGCATGTTACTCAGCAACGGACAATTTAATTATGGTGGTCATTATTCTTTACTTGCATAAACTACCAAATAATTTAACTAAAGTGTTGGTGTAATATACCACAAATACAAAATATTACAGTTGAAAATAAAATGACAAAAATAAATAATCAAATATTTAGGTTGAGGCACGAATATCTCGCTCTCTTTAAGGAGATTCAAGCCCACTGCGGCATAATCTACACTGATCCAGCAATAACACTCCTGACTTGTCCCATCTAGGATACAACAACCCAAAACGTCGTACAACTCAAACAACTCCAGATTTAGTTAAGAGTCCAAAACTCAACAAAAAGAACACCTTATTCAACATATAATTACCCTCTTTTGTATAGTGAATATAGTTGAAGACTTGAAATATTTTTCTATGTCTCGACTCTCTCTTTCACTACAGTAATCTCAATATAAACTCAATATAATACTACTCATCTTTTTCACTCTATATTTTCTTGTACATCTCTTATTATTCCTACTTCTACACAACACAAGGAAGACCACACTACTTATAGGTGATGAATTATTCCTTGTTGTAACACCCCAGAATTTTTTCGAACTGAGACTCGAATCATCCTTTGTTGTGAGTAAGATTTTACTAAGGAATTTCAAATTTCTGAAGTATTGAGGTCAGGTCACTAGATGTAGCACCTTGAGTTTCAAAAACTGCTAAATTGGAAATAGCAAAAATCTGAAATTTTGCAAGTTAAGCTAAGTATGAGTTTTGGGTCGACTTCAAACGACTATAACTTCTAGCTCACGATGATTTAGGTGTGATACCAGATACCGTAGGGAAGATCTTTGAATTATCTTTCCAACGCCACCGAGTTTGATCAGTTTCGATATTGTATGAGGGAGATATGTCCATTCGAAGTTGGGCTGTCTAGATAAGGAAAGTCAAAACCGGATTTTAGAGGGGTATTTTGGTCTTTTCCTTGCCCAATCAGATTTGATTCATTTTTAGTAATATTTTAAGGGTCTAATATGATTAGGTTCAGTTTTATAATCCTAGTTTACGCCTAAGGTTTTAGTTGAGAGTTCAAGAAGAGAAAAGAGGAGAAAAGAGAAGGGATCGAAGCGTTCGTCGAAATTCTTGAGAGTTGTTGCGGATTGTCGCCATGGGTTTGATCCCTAAGAGGTCTGTAAGCTTCCATAGTGTTGGGTTTGTTCACTCACACGCCAAACATATTATTTTCAGCGAAGTTTCATTCTCAAAAGTTGAAGGATTTAAGTTCTTGATAGGTGTTCTTGAAGTTCATTCTAAATCTTGTTTTGTTGGGGGGTTTTGATGATTTCTTGAGATGAAAGTGATTGTTTTGAGTGGATTAGTGTGTACTTAGGTTGGGTAATTGAATCGAAGGAAAATTTGAGAAAAGAAATCGATTAAAAGCAATTTAGGATTAGAAAACGAGAGGCGAAATTCGTCTAACTTGGCCTGGGGAAAGGCTGGGGCGGCGCACTGCATATGCAGCCTCTGAAGTTAGGGGCTGGCGCCTTGTGCCTGGAACGCGCCAGGGTCGCCTGCCCCCACTCATCCTCCGTCGATTGTCCCGTTTGAGCTCTTTTGAAGTGTATCTTCACCCCTTTTGATTCTAAACACTTCAAACTACTTCCAAACACTTAAAAATCATTCATAACATGATCATAACCTTGAATTCATAATTTAAACTCAAGGTAAAGTTAAGAGTTAAGTCTTGAGAGTTCTTCCGAACATTTTGAGAGAGTCCCTTTGAGTCCTTCTGAAGAGTCTTCTACAATTTCTAATAACGTGTTTCAAGACTCAAGTAAGTGAGAATGAGAGTGAGGAGAATGTATTCATGAGTCTACACTATCACCTAGATCCTTCATATATTGAAGCATAACTCTTGAATTCATAATTCACATTCAAGAGAGAGTTAAAAGTAGAGTCCAAGAAAGTCTTTGAGTTCGAGTGTGAATCCTTTGAGATCAACTACCAATTCGAACTAAGTTTGAGTAAGTAAGTATGAGATTGAGAAGAGTCGTTTTCATGAGTTCCATGTTGTTATGTAGACCTTTGAGTCGAGTTGTTCATGCCCATAATGCCGTATGAACTCCATAAATTAAGCATCATTGAGAGTAGTAGTATCTTCAAGTTCTAAGTCTTGAGTATTGAGTTCCTAATTCCCTTTGAGATTATATTTCTAATCATGGGACTATTACATGTTACCCATGAAGGCCTTGAGTTGAATTGTTCATGCCCATAATTCTGCATGAACCCTATAAGTCGAACAATCTTGAGATGAGAAGTATATTTGAGTCCTTGAGTTGAGTAGTTCATGCTCATAATTCCACATGAACCCTCTGAGTTGAGCATTCTTAAAATGAGTAGTATTAGTGAAGTTTTTGAGTTCCAAGTATGAGATCTATCTATGGTTATTGAAAACCTTGCATCGAGTCGTTCATGTCCATAATTCAGCATGAACCATATTTTAAGAAGTCTGTTACAAATGTTTTTAACTTTGTTTTAAAACTTAAGTTTTGAGTTCTGTAAAGAGTAAAGTTGAAGTTCATTTCTTCAACAGTATATGGAGACTATGTATTCCCAAAGGGTTTAAAATGTTTTCGCATTTAAACAAGAAAGGAAAATCTTGATTTCCAAAGAGCCTTTGAGCTAGTTTTCAGAAAAGAGTAAATGCTTTCATAATTAAGCAAGAGGTAAAACTTTGATTTCCAAGATAACCTCTGAGCTAAGTTTTGAGCAATTATCTCAAATCACAGAAAGAAGTATGTTTTAAACATAAAGAGCTAGTATATTTTGGGAGTAGTATTGAGCACCAATATGGGAAAGAGTTTATACAACTATCAGCCCCCATAGACCATGTAGCCATCATGGGTAGAAAATGGTCATACTTTTTAGATGAATACTTTTCGCATAGACTAGTGGATCCACTTAGTAATTCAGGTCATATACCTTAGGCAGGGTATAGGATGCACTGGCAGCGTGAGGGAGATCGCTGTATCATCACAATAGCTTTTACGTGATGGTTGTCAGTTAGAGAAACTCCCACAACATTATTTTGTATGTTTATATACATCAGATACATTTGTATTTTTCATATACAAGCAGAGTTCATATTGTATCTTTGCATACATACAGAGTTGTTATTGTATTTCTAAATACACAGAGTTGACATCATGTTTTTAAACAACTTTTTCTTATATTGCACTTGCTTTTAAATTGCTTTATATATAAATGAGTCCAGTTATGTTTAGTTGAGTTGAGCCAGGTAAGTTCTTCAGTTTCTTCCAGATCTTTTTCAAGCTTATGTTTATGCGTTAGAATTCCTCTTACATGTTCGTACATTCCACGTACTGAGCCATTTGGCCTGCATCTTCTTATGATGCAGACACGTGTATTCAGGATCATCAACATGAGCTTTGTTGATACATCCGAGAGTTTGAGTTAGCTATGGTGAACCTTCTTGTTTCCGGAGGATTTCATTTACTTTTCAGTTTAGTCAAGATGTCGTGGGTCTTGTTCCGACTTCCATCTTTATCAGTTAGAGGCTTCATAGATAGTCAGTATAGTTGAGAAGTCAGTATCATTCATTTATTTGATTAAATGTTTTAAAGACTTAAGTTGCCTATTTTATGGCGAGTTGAATAATTTATTTTATTCGGAGTTTTCTTTTGAGTTAAAGCTTTCTATTTAAGTTCCATGAATATTTATTCAGTTTTTAAGCTTTGTATGCTTGAGTTAGTCTTCCGCTTGAAGTCAGTCAGGATGAGGGATCGCATGGGGACCAACAATTGTTCTCGAGTGCCGGCCACGTCCAGGGTGTAGGCTCGGGTCGTGACACTTGCAATGAATATGAAGATAGTGGTTAGTAAATTTGCCAAATGAATGGCCCAAATATTACATAAGTTACAAGACATAAAGATAGAATAATGGGTGAAATGAAGAGTTGGTGATTACATAAGTTACTAACCACTAATGACCACTTTCTTCCACAATTAATGAGAGTAAAGATGCACAAATGTAATGTCCACCAATAGACATAACATGATATATAATGTGACATATAATATATTTTTATTAATATTAAAATATCACACCAACATAAAGTTTATTGGCCAAATAGATGATTTTTAATTTTTACACTAATGGTACAATATTTTATTTTAATAAATGACTTTAACGCTAGAAGGATAAGATGAAAAAAGAGAAGAAATTTAATTTTTTGCATACCATAATCATAATCTTTGCATGCATGAGCAACCCTTAATAACGTACCATCAAGTAATGGTGACATGAGTTTTTATAGGTAATCCATCACTAGCATGATTGAAATATTATTAGTTAGGTTCTATGTTATAATCATTCGTTTCTAAAATTCAAGTTAATATGAAAATTAATTTCTAAGTTTCATATTTCGAGATTCCTTGTATTAAAAAAATAATTTATCGTACGTTCACCTTAAATCATGGGTCTTCGATACCATTGTCAACTAATTATTAAGAAAAAAAATTATCAATGAAATGATATCGAGAAATAGAAGACCATCCATTGACAAATTAAATCATCCACAATTTAATTTCAAAATGTAATCTCTTTATCTCATGTTTTAATGATGGAGCATGATGAAAATTTTGTCCATAATTTTCAAACAGAATCAAAATGTTTACAAATATAATTAGTTAGCAGCCTAAAAAGAATCAAATATCTAATCAAGATATGATTAAAAGAGACACACAGGGTTTGATTATTTGTTAGCAAAATATGGGGCATTGTTAGAAAGAAAGTCAAATATAACTGCGTAAAACACAAACATATCTTATATAATGTTACAAACAATTAATATAATACACCAATCATATGAAAAATCATCTCATTTCTTGAGATTTTGCAAATCAATTAAAGAAGTATATTCTACTTTAATTTGGTTCAAGCTTTTTAACCGGAGAAATGGTCAAATTTATCCTTATACCATATGTTATTGAGTAACTTTGCCTATCGTTAAATCACTGATCTAATAGTATTTCCATCGTTCCAAAATGTCTTATTTTTTTCTCTTGACCCTAGCAAAGCTCAAATTTAAGGATAGTTTCATAAATATAAAACATTGAGCGATGAATTGGATATTTTTCTTGAAGAATTTAGATACTATTTCAAATTACTTAATTTTTATGATATTTTTGGCCTATTTGTCCTCACTTTAAAAAATTATCTTGTATTTATCCACTTATAAAATTATACTGAATATGTTTATGTTATTGTTGTATTATAGGTAGTGACCCACCTAACACTCTACTGCATGCGTAATGAACGTTTTTAGAAATAGTCATAGCATAACGAATATTTGAAAAATAATCAAGTTCAATGAATGATTTTGACGTATATACTATGATACAAAAATATAAGAATTAAATAAAAACAAAGCAGCCCATATGGAACATATTGTTTTAAACAGTTAAATCCGATTTTTTAATGTGTTCCCTTACATGGTACACTACTATCGGGATAATTAATTAATAGGACCTTAATTATTTTTATACTTTACTTAATTAGTCGTATTAAATATTAAGTTAATAAACATATTTGAGTTTAGCAAACCCCAAACACATATTACTTGTTTTTGTATATTTATGTAGAGGATCTATCAGAAACAATTTGATTATTATGAGACAGAAATAAGATATGTGTGCGTTGTAACTGTTTCAGACCTTATATATGAAATTACACTGAAATATATTATTATTGTTTAGTTGTTCTGATTAATTTAATCGACCAGACTTAACTTTTTCATTTTAATGGAAGCATTGGTGTCACTTTCTAGATTTTCAGATACACTTCATCTTTAATAAATACTATATAGTTTCTCTTCCTTTTTTTTTTTTACTTTCTAAAAGCAATTTATTCACTAATTCAGACACATGCATATTATATATCCACAGTGTGGGTACACTCTAACATGAATAATTCAAGGAATTATACATACACATAGAAAAATTGCAAAATTCAACAAATTATATATACATATAATGGGCAAGCAAAGAAAATGATTTTGCAACTAATAACATGGTATTGTTAGAAAAAATCTACTTTACTACTAAAGTATGTCTTCAACGCGTACTTCTTACGTTTGAACATATATAATTTCTTTTAATGAGCTAAACACGTAAAAATTCTGTTCAGATTAATAGCTTTAACATGGTTGAAGTCAATATTCAAAACATGATGATGGCTAGCTAAATGTTGTGAATCGCATCCCCAATTGTCCTCTTGTTCATTAGAAGTTGTCCCCATATATATTTGCTTAAACATAAATTAATCATCATACCTTTTGATTTGATTGAGGTTGATTTTTTTCTTCTTCCAGAAGCAATTCTTATACGTTATTTATTAATTTTAAAACAAGTTTTTGGTATATATAAAATTTTATTTGTGCCAATTTATATGACATCTTCTTAATTTTGAGATTTAAATACATGTATCTTTTATTATTTTGAGATTTAAATATTACGTGTATTTTTTATCATAATTTTTTTATATATCTTTTAAATATTTTGAATTGGTAATTATTGTGACTTACAATACTTTTTACGGAGTTTACAAAATATATAACTTTCATTTCAAAAAATTTGAAGAATCCATGCACAAATTTTCGGTCAAACTTAAATTGTTTGACTATCGAAAAATAGTAATGTCACATAAATTGAGACAGAAGGAGTGCTAGTTATGCAAAAAAGCAATGAGAGAATTATATATCATATACTAGATAATGTTGTCCGTGCTATGCACGGCCCCAATAATATAAATGGTATGTTTTGGGGCTAATAACAGAGTTTTTGAAGCGATTGTTTGCATGAATAAAGGAATAAGTTTTTTTTTTTATCACAAACCTGTACTTTCTTTGACGCTATTTAAGGCATAATAAGACTACCCACATACAACATTTTTGAAATATTTTATGTTGTCAATTATCATGATTTATAGTATTTTTACGATAGATTTAGTTCAAGAATCAGTGAGATTTTTTGTATTTTTTTCAAAACATATTTTATATTGTCAATTATCATGATTTATAGTATTTTTACATAATTTTTAAATATAAAAAAAAAAGACAAATAAATTAAAATGGACCCAATATATGTTATTTTTGTTGTCTCAATTTATGTGACACAAATGAAATTTGGAGAGTCATCCAAATAACTCTCAAGGGTAAAATAAGAAAAATAATGTCATTCATTCATTGATTTTATGAAATGACAAATATTAAGAATTTTTAGTAAGGACACATATAAATAGAAACGGAGGAAGTATATAGATTGAGTGAATTAATAAGGAATAATTCAGCATGCCCTACTTAATTAATTAATTAATTATCATCAACTTGCTAAATCTAAAAAATTGGAGGGTTAATATCTGTAATTGAGACATAGTGAAAATGCATGTATTAGAAGACTATAGTGATCACTTGAAAAAACACAGGATTTAGACAGAACAATTCATGGAAAGTAAAAAAATAATAAAAATTCATGGAAAGTAACATAATGAATTTAATTATTAAAATAATCATGGACGGAGCAAAGTGAAAATACATGCACTAACATGAAGAATTTTGATTATTATTAAAATAATGATGATGCTCCCATAAGGATAAAAAGAAAACTATTACTCCAATCAATATGCATGCACACAAACAATATCTTACATTAAATATTCTTTAATCCTCAAGACATAAATGACAAGGAAGTTCTTGATTATGACTTTTTTTTAAAAAAAAATTGGATTCATCTTGAAGTTCAATAAATTTGAATTTGCGTTAGAAAAACTTATTCTTTCTGTCTCTAATTATTTGTCTAATTTTGAATTGACACACTTATTAAGAAAATAATAATTGATATGGAAAAATCTTTTTGGCCATAAAATTTGACCAGAATGGTAAAATAACATATTTCACACTATTTTATTTTACCTTTTTGAACACTTTTATCCTTTTTACTTTTTTATCTTATAATTAAAAAATGGAAAAAAGATCAGATTATTTTAATAAAAAGGATATTTAGACTTTTTAATTTTCTGGCCACATTCTGGCCACATTCTAGCCAAATTTTCTGACCATTTAGCATTATCCAATTGATATAGTTAGTTTATTATTTACCCCTATTAATTATGAAGTGGATGAATTAAAATTGAAGATTTTCCAAAATAATAAATTGAGAATATAATAGAGAATTTTCTTTTTTGATATTTCTTAATTTATCAAAATAAACAAATAATTAATAACAACTAAAAAAAATTAAACAAATAATTAAGGACAGATCAAGTACATCACAAGAATAACGGTACTCCCTAACAAAGTGAGTTTGCCTTCTTAGTTAACTCATGTCTCAATTATTACATAAAATCATGGGTATTCACGAAAACAATCCAAACATTAAATATTGTTTTTGTTAAAGTAAAGTGTTGCTCAATGTTCTTGGTAATCAAATGCCCCTCTCCAACTATAGTTGTCACTAGTCCACTATTAACTTGTCACACACTTTAAAAAATAATAAATGATAAGGGTAATATTGCCCTTTGAATATATTAAATTTAATGTTGTGGAAAATATATTAAATATTAAATTGCATTTAATACTAATGGTAAAATAGACACAACATGATAAATTATCTCTTGATTTTAATTTCAAATTAAACAAGTATTGTTGGACAATTAATTTTAGTATAATAGACAGGTAAATATGGACGGAGGGAGTATAACATAGTTGTTATGATGAAAAGACGTAAACCCGAAAAATAAAGAATACCAAATTTCACGTGGAAACCCCTTCAAATCGAAGGTAACCACTACGGGATAGTCGAGATCCGAATTGCTTCACTATAACAATAAGAGGGTCACAAATATTCTCCTAAATGACTACATAACAATTGCCAAACACAAAGAATCAATAGCTACACCAACAAAAGTAAATAAGAAGAAAAAAATCAAATTCAACTACTGTTCGGAACCTGAAACTAAATGTTGTTGACCTTTAAATCCGATCTTTACTGTTCAAATCAAAGACCAAGATGTTAGGAACACTCAGTAAATAACATAAGAAGGTCTATGTCGTTATATATTAAAAAAATATGCTATTAACACCCCTTAAATCACGAAAATACTTTTCTTAAAAAAAAAAGAAGAAATATATAAAATTATACTCACAAAATACTCATCAATAAAACGTCTGTTTCATGCCCACAATCTAATTAAGTCCTCCAAAGACTAATTCTTTTGTGAATTAATATTTCAGCTAGTTCTGGTTCCAATCCAAATTAAAATCAGTTGGAGGTCGTGATAGAATCACTTTTGTTCAACAGGTATGAATTGACATTTAAAAAAATTATAATGTCTACATAGTAATATTTTTTTTATATTTAATTATCTTAAATATTATACACCTTAAAAACCAAACGCACTAGGAAAAGCAAACACAAGACACAAATAAACAATTAAGTCAAGGCACTTTCATACCTTTTTTTTATTATAAGGTCTACTATTATTAGTATATATACGTATGAAATCAATTATTACTAAAAGATTCCTCGTTTGGTTCTGTTATGAGTTAATAGTAGAATTGTTTGTTATATTCCCTCAATTTCATTTTATATAGTTATAAAAACGTTTTTTCCCTTGTATGTATCAAAAGTACTTCTTTTTAGGACTATTGAAACATATTATTAAAGACTCTTAAACAGAAAATTCAAAAAAAAAGAAAATTTAAAATGAAACTTAAGAATGTGTCGCTTTTGTGTTAGTCCTACGGTTAAAAAAAATGAAAAGGAGAAAAAACAATGACAGTAATATTTTCTTATTTTGTTTGAAAATCATTACAAATTCTCATTTCACTCTTGACAACATCAATCTTTTACAGCTATACAAATGATATGTATAAGATTAAATTTTTTGGCACAATACATAAAAATGCTTTTTAACTTTGCCTTAGTTGATATTTTTGCCCTCCAACGTTAGATATACACAAATAGACATTTAAATTTATATAAAGTTGAATATATAGACGCACATGCCCTGTGTGACATAATGTACGTTCGATGCCATATAGGACCACAAATTGTAGGACGCACCACGTAGAACAAGTGTGTCTACTCATTCAATTTTATACATGTTTTATTGCCTACTTATACACTCTCAAAGTTGAAGGACATAAATGTCAATTGAGACCAAATTAAAAAATATTTTTATATATTATATTGTACTATAGTCATAAAAATAATATAACATTCTACTATATATTTAAGATAGCAAGTTTCTTTTTTTTTAAATTTTTTTTTGTCCGATCAAATTATATTATATAAATTAAAAAAATATATACAAAATGGAATAAAGGTGCATATTTAAAGGGAAAAAAATTAAATAATAATCTTTAAGACCACGTGTAAATGGTGCCATTCCTTCGATTGGCACCTATATTTAAGTCTTGACTAATTTTCCAAACTATAATTGTACTAGTTGAAAATGGAAAATATAATTTCTACTTCATCAACTCCTTCACAACCAAACACACTTCAAAAAATCCTTCAATATATAATCCACAATCGTCAAGAATGGTGGGTTTATGCCATCTTCTGGCAAGCATCCAAGGACGTTAATAACCGTCTCATTTTATCGTGGGGCGATGGCCATTTTCGCGGAACTAAAGATACAACAGGTTCCGCGAAAATAGGTCATAACCAATATCATCAGCTTCAGAAGAAATTTGGTTTCAATGGTATTAATGACACTAATAATAACGTTACAGATACAGAGTGGTTTTATATGGTATCTATGCCACAATGTTTCGTGGCCGAGGATGAACTCGTTGTACGGGCTTACGCCTCGGCCTCGCACATGTGGCTAGCTAGTTATTATGAATTGCAACTTTATAATTGTGAGAGAGCTAAAGAAGCTAATTTACATGGAATACGTACGATTGTGTGTATTTCTACTCCTAGTGGTGTTGTTGAATTGGGTTCCTCTGATGTTATTCAAGAAAATTGGGAATTTGTCCAATTCATTAGGTCTCTATTTGGATCAAACAATAACATGAATACGACTTCTCATCTACCCGTCAATCAAGGTACATATTTCAAGCTTATCTTTGATGTCGTTTCTGTTTGAATTGTGTGATCGTTTCATTTGATCATTTTTTTTTAATTTATGTGACATATTTGAATCGCGTGAGACAAATATTAAGGAAAAAAAAATGAAGGCTTTTGAAAATTGTGGCATTAAACATGGTATAACGTCACTGTTGATTTTTATTCTTTTTGCTTGAAAATGAAAGGATTTTATTTAAGAAAAAAAGGTAAGAGTATCCCTAATATTGAAAATGGCTCAAAAATACATGCATTCCACATTTTGGTCTAAAAATACCATCTACCTTTATTTTTATTTAATTGGATTCATTTACTAATTAATTAGTTGATTCTTTTATTTGTTCTAAAAGATAATTCTTTATTTATTCAAATTTTTAATATTAGCTCATTCCAAAATGTTTAAAATGTTTTTAAAAATTAAATTAAATATTTATTGTTTAAAAATAAGAAATAAAAATCTTATTTTTTTAGATTTTTTTTATAGATATTTTCCTCTACCTTTTGTTACCTTATTACTAAATTTCATCCGGATCCAATAATGGAGACCTACTACTATTACCATCAACAATGAAAGAGTACATTATTGTATCTTTTGAATAAAATAGAGGAAAATTGAGGGTAGTGTTTGCCATCATAAGATGGATTTCGATGCCCATGTATAGTGGTTCCTAGAAGAATAAAATAAAGAATTTATTAGTTTTATTATTATTATTATTATTATTATTATTATATGTTATTTATTAAAAATAAATTAAAGAAAACATCCAATATCGATATAATTAAATTTTAATATGATGATATAAATATAATTTAAAAAATCAATCAAAATAAATTAAAAGTTCAATCCACAAATTAAAAACATAAAGTAACCGTGTACAAAACGTAAAATAAAGTAAATAATTTATTCCGTAAAAATGAAGAGTAAAATTTTTATTGTGTTGTTAATGATAATAATTTTATTCTCCATTTTTACACAATAGATTCTTTATTTTATTTTTAGACTTAAATATTTTGGAATTATATTTTAGAACATAATATAATTTACTTGCCATGATTACTGGCCATATATGGATCCTTCGTTTTCCTTCTGTTTCTGCTAATAGGACTGTTATTACATTAGCCTCCCGCGAAATGTGCTTTAGAGATATAAAAAATGAAAACCTATTTTAGCTCAATATTAGTCTCTCTATTTAGATTATACAACAACATGAGTATGGTTTCTCATCTACACAAGTATTTTGAGTGAGTTTGATTTTATCTCATTTGAAAGTTGATAAAAATAGTATAATTTTAATTATTTAAGTATATTATGTTTGAACACGCTCCTTTACACGAGTCTAATTCTTTTTTGACAGTCTCATTTATTTAATTACATTATGTCTCAACAGTAACATTAGGAGATGTTGCAAAATGTGGATCACCCCAACAAGAAGAAGATATAATAGTAAAGCAAGAAGTGGCTATTGGAAATCTATTATCTGAATCGGGTAATTCTGATTTCGAAAACGATGACTCTTCAACCATCAACAACATTGTCAATCGATCAATTAAACGAGCAAAAAAGGGTGATTCGAGCAATATAACACGAGAAATGGCTATGGATGTTCACGTAGAGGCCGAGAGAAAAAGAAGGGAAAAGTTAAACCATAGATTCTACGCTCTACGGAGCGTAGTCCCATACGTGTCCAAAATGGACAAAGCTTCATTGCTAGGTGACGCAGTTACTTATATCAATGAACTTAAAGCTAAAATAAAAAACTTAGAATCCAAATTAATCGAACCCCAGAAAAAACATATACTTATGGAACAACACGATTCTCATAGTTCGTCCTCCACTATTTTAACTGAACATGGGGCAAACAATAAGTCATTATTTTCCAGCAACGGGGCACGAAATGGGATGGAAATTGAAGTGAAAATTATTGGATCTGAAGGTGTGATTCAGGTTCAATCTTTGGATATGAATTATCCGTGTACGAGATTGATGAACGCGATGAAAGAACTGAAATTTCAGATTTACCATGCAAGTATTTCCAGTGTTAAAGATTTGATGCTTCAAGATATCGTGATTAGGGTTCCTGAAGAGTTTTTGAATGAGGAAATGTTGAAATCTGCTATCATCTCAAAATTAAGTGTTATTGAGAATTAATTAGTATGTATATATTAAACATATAGTATAATTCTATGTAATTCAGATCATAATATATATATATATGTGTGTTTGTATTTGTTCTAGTTTGTATGTAATGGTGTGACCATCTCAAAAGCGACCTCTATATGCTCTGATACCATGTTGTAGTGTGTAATCATTTTATCTAAAAGTTTAAGCTGTTAGAGAGAGCACACTTTTATTAGTTGATGATATTTTCAATAGAATGCAATTAACAATTTCAACCGATTGAATAGTACTAATATTGCTACCATTATCAAGCAAAAAGACCTTCAATCTTCTTTAACATTAAGAAATGTGTTGTGTTTTGTCCTTTAAAATGCTCAAAATTCTTAAGGGAACTCAAATATAAATTTATGGTATATGTTAGGCGATATAAGAAGAAAACACACAAAACTCCTCCAAGGCTTTGATCAACTGGTAAGAACACAATGTGTGATTTGTGGGGTTAGACACATACCACATGTTTGAATTTTACCATGGATAAAATCCTCATATTTAAATGGAGGAGGTAGAAGGTCAAATCCAATATCCAAGCAAATTTGAATCATGCATCATTGACCTTCAAAGATTTATTCATATTATAATTATTCTGAAATAAAAATAAAATTTGTACATATTGATGGTGATTGGTGAAAGAACGAAGGAGGTGGTGATTAGGCACTGCCTAGCCTATATGTTGAAATTAACAAAAATACATATCAAAAGTAAGAAGGATGAATAATTTATTAGGCGAAATGGTCTGGTGGACCCTTGTACTTGTATCTGTTTGTATTTTGAACCCTTCTACTTACCCTTTTGTCATCTGGACCCCTGAACCTATCCAAACACAATATTTTAAACACAATTTTTGATGTGGCATCCTATGTGGAAAACTCCACATGGAGCGTGTGATACACAAAAAACAAGAGCTTGAGACAAGTTAAAAAGGCAGTAACAGTCAAATTTTTACCTTTAAAGACCATCTCTTCTTCTTTATTTTCACTCAACACCATTGTTGGACAAATTTGAGCTTTTTTCTTATCTTTTTCTTGATCTTGTCTCTTCAAATTTCTTCTCTTTTATTTTTTTCTTTGATTTACTCATCTCTTTTTGTGAGTGTGATTCTATTGTATTTTTGTTGGTCTCCACGATGACAGCTCGATGTAGTCAACCTAATCTCGACAAAAGTATTTAGCTAATGTCATGACTCAAATAAGACTAATATAAAGTACGTGATGACAACTTTACCATTTCTCCAAAGCGTTGATTAAACCCTATTTTACCAAAAAAAAAAAAGAAATACTAGAAAAAGAAAGTAGCCAAAAAAGAAAACAAGAATGGTCGGTGCCTCTCTTCTTCATCTGTCAAAGACTCAATTTTTTTATCATTTCAATATCTTCTTCTTCCATAGTTTCTCTCTCTACACCTCTGTTTTCATATAAATATATAAATTTATCTGAATTTCTTCTTCTTTTTGTTCTTCATTTCCGTATATATATATATATATATATTGTCTCTCTGTATATCTACAAAAAAAAGAATATCAAAAAATCAAAAAAAAAATTACAGTACAATCATTTCCAAGCAAAGAGAGAAAAAGGGAGGTCCAAAATATGCAATCTTGGAACCCCATTACTCCAATTATTCACTACTTCTTTGGTGTACCCCTTTTTCATATTTGGCCAGCTTTGCATAACCCTTTTTTCTTCTGTGTTTGAATACCTATTTGGTTTTTCTTCTCTGTGAAAGGAGAGTTTTGCTGCATAAATCTCTCTGTAGAGGAGGAATAAGTGTGTTTTCTCAATCAATTTAAGGGGTTTTTTTTTTATCATTTGAAGTTTTTTTATTGTCCTTGCCCAGATCTTGTTTTTGTGAATTGATGTGATGTGTTTATTTTGGTCTAATTGTTTTGTTGTTGTTGTTTTTGAATAATATGATGAGTAAAGATCTTTAGGGTTTTGAAAACAATGCCTATTCTTTTAGTACGTACGAGGAATATAATATTCATACGTGGATTAAAATTTTATTTTTTTGCCAACATGTACGTGTTTGTGCAACACGAAACATACCACATCAAAAATTGTGTTTAAAATGTTTTGCTTGGATGGATTCAGGGGTCCAGATGACAAAAGGGTAAGTAGAAGGGTCCAGAATACAAGCAGATACAAGTACAAGGGTCCACCAGATCATTTCGCCAATTTATTATTATACCAAATTTATTTGGGCCTGAGAATTTGGTATTTTTTTTAGTTACATTATGAGAATTATAAAGATGCCAAGACCAAAGTATCCAAAAGTATTTTTACTTCAATTCTTCTAAGCTCTAAATCACAGTATATTAAAAGAAGGGATAATGCATAAATACTCTTAAATTATAATCAAATTTCAGTAACATATCTAAATTTAATCAGAGTTTTATTAAGCTTTTACTTCCTTAAATTGTTCTAAAATGGAATAAACACACCATATTCTTAACTTTTTTCAAATCTCTTAAAAATATGGTCCATATGTAGAATTTTTGAAAATGATCTCTTATAGACTTAGAGGGTGTTTGAATTTGCTTAAAAGTTGGTCAGACCTACTTTTAAATTAGTTTTTGACTTCCGGAAGTGTTTGGCAAATATAAAAAATAACTTAAAATAAGTCAAAAATGACTTAAAATAAATTGAGAAGTGTTTGGCAAGGTCAAAATGACTTAAAGTAAGTTTAAAATGACTTAAAATAAGTCAAAAACCAAAAGTAGGTCCCCCCCTACTTTTTATTTTTTTGATTTAAAAGTCATTTCAGTTGACTTGTTATTTTGGGATAAGGGTATGAAAAATACCCCAACTTTGGTCGGATTTGCTGCTGCGATACTAAACTTTTATGAGGACCTATTACCTCCCTAGACTATTTAATACCGTATTTTAAACATAAATATTTTCCCATGTGGACATAAAAAATAATGTAAAATTATAAATAGTAATGTGTCCACGTGGGCAAATATATANAGTTTTTGACTTCTGGAAGTGTTTGGCAAATATAAAAAATAACTTAAAATAAGTAAAAAATGACTTAAAATAAATTGAGAAGTGTTTGACAAGGTCAAAAATGACTTAAAGTAAGTTTAAAATGACTTAAAATAAGTCAAAAATCAAAAGTAGGTCCCCCCCTACTTTTATTTTTTTGATTTAAAAGTCATTTCAGTTTGACTTTTTATTTTGGGATAAGGGTATGAAAAATACCCCAACTTTGGTCGGATTTGCTGCTGCGATACTAAACTTTTATGAGGACCTATTACCTCCCTAGACTATTTAATATCGTATTTTAAACATAAATATTTTCCCATGTGGACATAAAAAATAATGCAAAATTATAAATAGTAATGTGTCCACGTGGGCAAATATATACCTTTAAAATACACTATTAAATAGTTCAGGGGGTAAAAAATACGGTATTAAATAGTCTAGGGAGGTAATAGGTCCTTATGAAAGTTTAGTATCCCAACAGCAAATTCGACCAAAGTTGGGGTATTTTTCAGACCCTTATCCCTTTTATTTTGACTTAAAAACTATATTTTTAAGCCAATCCAAACGATCCCTTATACCATTTACAAATTGAACTAAACAAATATTATTATTTGGATTTCGTATGTATAAAAATAAAAATTTCTAGAAAAATATAAAAATAAAAATAAATGTATAAAGGACTATAAAATTAAATCGCTAAAATTTTAACGTACCCTAGCTAGTATAATTTTGTGATATAAGGCCAGAGCCTCCTTCATTTACTTTAATAGGACCAATTATAAATAGGACTCCTTAATTATATTATTTAAGGTGTAGGATAAACAATTATCCTACTTATAACTAGTCCTTTGATTGACTAATTATTATTATGCCGTCTATAGCAAGATAGTTCGCTAGTCTAATCTACGTTAGAAGGGAGGTTCGATTTATGTCCCCTTCTTTATATTTATTTTATAGTATAATTAATTTACGAGTAAAGGCAAGGTCAAATCCCACACCACTCTAGAAAATGAAAGTTGGATTTTTTATTTATTTTTAAAAAAGAGCCTTGGAATTTGAAGGATAGGGATGTCAATAGGGAGGGGCGGGGCGAGGCAGGTTGACTGTTGAGCTTAACCATAAAATTTTTAATTCGTCCCGCATATCAATTTTTTTTTATTTCAACCCGCTCCACCCCGCCCAACATATTTTTCTTAATATTTTCTTTTTCTAGTTAAGTTTGATACTAAAATAAAATTTATAAAAATAAATTCATTTTATCATTAAGTTGTATTAATTTAATAGATAATGAGTTAAACATTTATTTTTTAGAGGTCAATTGGAAAACATGTAAAAAATTATATCATTTTTTATTGAATCATTTTCATTTACTATCTGAATATTTTATATAATTAGTAGCTTTAAAGAAATTATCTTAATAAATAATGCTCTATCACTCTCAGTGGCGGAGCCAAGATTTTCAATAAGAGGGTTCAAAATCTGAATAAATAAACACACGAAGTAGTCGAAGGGGGTTCAACATCTACTATATATATATATACCTATAAAAATATTTTAACCATGTATAAATCATATAATTTTCCGCAGAAGGGGGTTCAGATGAACCCCCTAATTGTTAGGTGGCTCCGCCACTGATCACTCTTATAACATGTAAAAAGTTAAAATTACATTTGAATCAGCATAAAATCACATATACCCGCTGACAGCCCCGCCCCGCATTAGTTTTAAAA
The DNA here is from genome assembly GCF_019186545.1 of Solanum stenotomum. Classification (NCBI taxonomy): domain Eukaryota; kingdom Viridiplantae; phylum Streptophyta; class Magnoliopsida; order Solanales; family Solanaceae; genus Solanum; species Solanum stenotomum. The sequence continues at coordinate 5,654,002 of NC_064291.1, read as the reverse complement.
AAAATCCACAATCCGCCCCACACAATCTTAAACCCGCCCCGCCTCGCATAGCCTTAAACCCACTCCACCCCACTCATTGCCATCCCTATTGAAGGGGTACTATAAGTGGAATAATTCTTTAACATTATAAATAGGGTGCTTGTAAATTGTAATATGTTAATAAATAATCTTCACTTAATAAAATAATTTTTAAAATTAAGTTAGATTTGATGTCTATTTCTTATAAACTCCATTATTTGTCCTTTAAAAATTTCAATAGTAAGATCACCTATTTGTCCACCTTCACTTGCCAATGCATCTATTCTTCAATTATTTTCCAACATGTTATTGTTAGAGTACTAGATTTTTAGCTAATTAATATTGAAAGAGCTATTAATAGCAGTGCCAACTACTGTATAAGACCTTCTTAGCCACAGTTTATGTAATAGAGCTCTCATCTATTTCTTCACTATATTATATTTCATGCATGGATAATTTCTTATCTACTAATAATCCACGGGATACCTCTAATTATTGGTTAGTGATCATATACTCCCTTCATAATATTTATTTATCTTATTTTGTTTTAAGAACACAAAATATAAAAACAATTTGGTATATTCAATATATCATTAATCACAAAATTCAACTTTGTATCAAATTAAATAGTAAAACAAAAGAATTGAAATAGAAGAAGTATTTGTTTTAATCTCTCCTTTATGCTACGATCGAATTAAATTGATAAAACATACCGGAAAGAACAAAAAGAAATGATAAGCTCTACGAATTTAGCCTTTAAAATTAATATTAAAATAGTAATTTAACTTAGCATGATTTATACTAAATATAATATTATGTTAAAAGTATCTGAAATAGAAAACACTAATTGAACATTCTTAAATCGAATAAAATTATCTAAAAATCCACTGCTTTATTATAAGAACGAAGTGATCGATTGAGTAGGCAACATTTTTAATGAACCAAATTAAGGTCCGATTAATCTAAGAAAATGAGATGATTACACACATCAATAATAACAGTACTAATACAAGATATTTTGTGCCCGATATTCAACAACAAAAAAAAAAGGAAATGAAAATAAACTAGTCCAATAAAGCTTTCACTATATCCAAATTAATTTTGCTTCATTAGATATAGTTTTTAACTTATGATAAAAAAAAAAAGATATGTGGTACGTACGTAACGAGTAATAACATTTCTTTAGGATGTTGAAAATAATCAAACACTTGTAAAAATATTTCAATTACTAGTGGAATTATTATTCCAAATTTCTTCAAGTTCTCTAGCAAAAGCTTGTTGTCTTCCTACAACAATGGTGATATGATCTTTGTTCTTGACAACGTTAACGCGAGCATGAGGGACTCTGGACTGTACATTGTAGCTGCATTCGACAGGGATAAGTTCATCGTCTTCACCATGAATCACCGTGACTTCGCCTTTTAGACGATTTTTCACCATGTCTAAGTATCCTTCTATTTTTCCAGCAGTACCACAAATGATGTTGTGTAGTGTATGCCATGCTGCATTGTGTGTGTGACAGCAAAATCCGTCTACTAAGTATGTTTTTATCCTGCATATATAGTTAATATCGAATCATCGATGAATGATAAGTAAACACGATATTAAAAAAAAAAAAAATTTTGGTGTATAAAGCATTCCGTATTTAATAGGGTCTAGGGTATTGGATGTCATAGGACAAGTCTACTACTTTGTTTATGTGACTACATGATTAATTAATGGGATGAGCCACAATAGTGAAAGGAGTGTAATACAAGCCATTTATATAGATATAAGCATTAGCGACTAATTCCATTGCTCGACTCAATGATCTATATATATATATCAAAAAAAATTATCGTTGCTTTAAGACTACGGTTCAAGAAACTAATGCTATTGAAAGACAGAAAAGAAGATTGATTAAGGTAATTTGTTTGTTAAAACAGACTTAACAATTTTTTTTTATTGGAGATTATAAACAAAAGTATAAGTTCTATGTACTTATATACAAAAGATATTTATGCGATCACTTCTTTTTTTGGTTTCCATTCGGTTTTTCGAGCCCGTATTGGAACCCCAATTAAGACTAAATCCAGATCACACTTTCTCCATGCCCAAAACTCAAATCCAAAACTTCGGATTAAAGGTGAAACAGTTCCACCATTGCACCCCAACCCATGTTGGTATTTATGCAATCACTTACTCATAAACATTAGTAGTATGGCGTGTTTGTAAAAATAAGTAACTATCCTTTTTTTTTTTTAATTATTATTATTATTATTATTATTATATTATTATAATACCGACAATGTATATCCAATAAGTTTTTTTTTCTATGAAGAAAATATGATTCAACAGAATTCAATTACTTACAAACAAATTTCATGTTGTCATTATAATTCCACTGCCCTACGCTATTATTTGGGTCAATGGTCAAGAACCGACCTGGCTGACAATTTATACGGATTAATTAATTATAAAGAATGAATGCAAGAACAACCAATCAAAAATCAACCATTAATTCTAAGAGAAAAAGACAACTTTACCCCTGAAAATAATCTCTTATGATGACTTACGAATTGACTAACAAAAACAATCTTTTCAAATTTCTAATAAAAAACGACATAAGATAATCGAACTACCTGACATGAACGACGTAATAAAATGTTTGACCAAGAAAAAGAGATGGTCATGCCCAAAAAAAAGGACAACCAAAACCAGAAAAAAGGGGGTTGGAGCAGTAGATGCAGTTGGTGGGGTGTTGTTTGATTTAAGTAACACCCATTATATCATATATTTTTTTGGCATGGACATTTATTAAAACAGCGATGTATAGAGTTATTGGGAGGTTGTTGTGTGCTGCTTCCTAATTTAATGCAATAGGATGTGGTATTGGCTGTACAAATAAAAATTCACATTGGTAGGAAAAAAGAAAGAAGTTATTGGTATGACTTTATGATCACTTGGTAGAAAAGGTGAAATAACAACGAATCATGTTAAAAGATGTTTTTTTTAATTGACTTAATAGTTGATATATTAAAGGCACTGAACTTGCGGTACGAGTAAAATAGAAGTTTGTACGTAACTTTGGTGATCATAAATACTCGAACGATGTGCAGTTGTACCGAAACTTAGTACTAGAGGAATATTATTGAATGTGTAAAATAGGATTAAATATAATTTATGTTTTGATTAAATTAGACAAACACTAAATCTTAATACAATGTGATCAACTTACCCTTTGTATCAATCTCGCATTATTTTCCTCAATATGAGTCTCATTCATGCATGTCACTAATTTCCTCAAAGAACCTAACACTCTTCCAAGTAATTTTCCTACTCTCCATCGTTCAAAAAAAAAAAGAAAGAAAGATATTTGAAACTTGTAGTCTAAAATAAATGATCATATATTTGTGACTATAAATCATTTCATTAAGGGTAATATAGACATTTTAAAGTTAAATTGTTTCTTAATATAGAAATATATCATTATTTTCAAGACTGACTAAAATAGAAAGTGAGTCATATAAACTGGGCAGAGGGAGTAGACACGTGAAATTGGTGAAGGTAGTTTGGACAATAAAAGATTTTGACTATAGTTGGTGTTGGTAGGAAAAAAACAACAAAGACAAAAATACCTGTTTCTGGTGATGAGTTTGGTAAGAAACTCCCACAAGCGATGGTTTTTGCAGATGAGTAAGCAAATTGTTCGGCTAACATGCTCATACCAACAAGCTAGAGATGCCCCAAAAGCAATCACAGGCCATACTCGTCGCGGCGCGATTCTTCTCATCATATACTGCGTTGCTTCTTCTCCCTTAGGAGTTGGAAAATATGGCTATATATATATCATTACAAAAGAAAACAAAAAATGATATCAATTAATAAAGTTGTACGTGAAATTAAGGATAACATTTGCTCATGTATATTTGATTATAAGTTCTACATTCTATGATAACGACATTAGTAACTGAGTTCTAAATTTGATTTATCATCCTATAAATACTTCTAGGATAACAACATCAGGGGTTCGTAACATTTGCTCATGTATATTCGAAATTGAGCAACTCATACTTGAACTTTATGAGTCCTACATTCTATGTTAATGACATCAGATGTTAGTAACTGAGTTTTAAATTTGATTTTTGAATATATATATATATAGTTAATTTTCTTAATAAAAAAAAAGGAGTTTGAACATGTTCCGTAACGTGACATCTAGCTCCATCCCTGCCCCACTGTAAAAAAAAAAAGTCTCAATTTTACCCTTGAGTTAATTTTAAACTATAGTTAGAAGTTGATGGACAAAATTTTGACTTTTTTTTGTGGAAAATTTGGATACGTAAGATCCATCAATTAAAACTAAATAGAGTTCTTTTCACCTTCCCTGTGGGACTCTGTTAATACCAAAAATGTAAATATTTTGATAAAATTGAACGATTTCGAATCGTAATAAAAGAAGAAATTTAGACATGTATTGGTATCTTACCGGTGCAAGTAAAGTGAGGGATTTAATTAAGGCAGGATGCTTTACAGCAAGTGCCAGTGCCAATATGCATCCCAATGAATGTGCCACAATGTGAAAAGATTTCACATTGTATGGCTCTAGTACTGATTTTTCAATCATGTCTAGATGTTCTCTTAAGGTGTAAAGTGACTCATTTGGCTTCGGACTTCTTCCAAATCCTAGTAGATCCACCGCGAATAATCGATACTTTGATTTTGTAGCCTTTGTAAAGTTTGGAAACACAGTTTCTGTCCAAAATTCTGATGATGATATGAATCCATGTATGAAAATCACATTTTCTCGTACGTTCTCTGTATTTTTATTAACACAAATAAAAGACGTTAAAATTATAAAAAAAAGTACTTCTTTTGTCCAAGATAAGTGTCGTTTTAGCAGCATATTAGCCTCTTTCTTATTTTGAAAATAGAAAGGTGAAAGTTCAGATAATCAACCAACTGAGATTTCCTTTAGTGACATTAATTACAAGGGTTTATATGACTAAATTACTCGTTATATTTTCTCAAATTAGCTTTTCATCTTGAGTAACAGTAGATTTGAATAAAAGCATAGTAATGAAGACCTTCTTGATTTGGTAAAGCGACACTTATTTTGGACCAGGGAAATAAGAGAGAAGAGTAGTTAACTTGTCAATACATACCTTTGGCACCGTCAACATGGACAAAAAGTGAATCTTTAGAAGAGGCAGTCCAAGAATTACAAGTTTTACAATCACAATCCGACCATCTTGGAACAATATTTGATTTTAAGCCACCAATTTTGCCTTGTAGCATTTCGACAATAGATGAGTTAACAGTAAAAGTTGAGCGCAGAGTTCCTCTTTTGAAAATTGGGGCAGCATTCTCCAATTTAAGCCTTTTAAGCTCATTCATAGTAGATTTCGACACTTCAGATACTAACGAAGATCGCGTGTACAATGTGTCTGATATCTCTTCTAGCTGCAATTTATTGCAGCTAGAAGAAGAAGATGTCAGACACACAATCTTGGACTCGGAAACCAAGATTGTGCCACTGCTCGTTATGGTTTGTTTAACCGACGAGCAGTAACAGGGCTTCCACTCTGCTTCAACTATGAAATCAATTACTCTGTAAATATAACATAGCAAAAAATCAAGAACGTCAAGAACTGTGAACACAAAGAAGCTAATGACTTCATTCAATATTCTCCCTGCCATTGTGAATGTTGATTTCACCCTTTCGATAATCGACATATTAATTTGTCCGAAAAAGAGTGAATTTTAGGATGTCAAGATTCACAAAGATTGTGTTTCAACCTTGCTTTGGTATGTCACAAAGATTATGTTAAAGTTCCTAGTGCCATTAGATGTTGCAAAAAAACAACTAATGACACTAAGAATACAAATACAAGAAAAAATAAATCTCACAATACCTTAAAAGGAAAGGTATTTTGTTTAGAAAATATAAGCAAAAGGGCTATGGAAAATTATAAAATGACAAGACAATATTGTTGGCTTGGATTTTATTGGAGGGATAACGTGTGGGGTTGAGTTGTTCTTTGTTTCAAAATTTGGTGGGAGGAAGAAAGGGGGATATAGATAAATATAGACACGTAAACAAAGAGTGAACTTTTAATGTTACATTGAAAAAAAGTTTGCTAGAAGACTAAGAAAAAACAAGTTTGGTGGTGGTTGAACCTCTCACAAAATAAAAATTAGGATCTTATGTAGATATGAGAATGCAACTAACAAAGTATTTTTTTTTGCCTATATATTATTAGTTAGTATTATTACGATTAATTGGAGGAGGGTAACATGATTTCTACCTATGACGACTCCGTTTTTAGGACTCGAAACCAAGATAAGGAGTACTTGTTACTTTACCATAACCTTTTATTGGGAATTTGTTCTGAGTTTCTTACCATAGTTGAATTTTCTACTAAAAGGAAAACACAAAGTTTCCATATTTGGCTAGTCATTTTCCTCGTAGGAAAAGATTTATGACTCTATAAATGAGGGTTATTTCTTCTAACTTGGTAGCATTCACAATGTAGTCATAGGGGTTTTGAGAATTTTGTGTAAAGGGAGAAACAATGAGACACAAGTGATATGTAATCACTATTGTGAACTCTTTTTATTCTGAGTGAATTGTGTAAGGTTATTTCTCTCGATATTGTAGTCTCTCTTTTATATAGTGAATTGCTCTCTCCTCTCGTGGATTTTGGTCGATCGATCGAATCACGTTAAATATTTTTATCTCTTTTGATATATTTTTCATTTGTCTTCTTACCTATGATCTTTCAAAATTCACTTTAATTTGCTAACTTCCAATGACACCTAAATATTTTGATCCTAACACCTTTAACCTATCACAACATGTAATTCTTCATAGAAAATGGTTTAAATTGAGTCGGTCTCTACATTGTTATTGTATATTGTATATGTATAACTTAAAGTGCTATCTTAGATTAGAAATACACAATGGAATATGTTTTGTTAGATAGAATGATGTAAAGTGTTTCAAGAAAAAAAAATGATTCCAATAGCTGTAATAAAATTAACTTATGAGCTTCGGTTATCTATATAAACACACTTATTTTATTTAAGGAAGCACTTAATTGCAATGACTTATAGCATACACTTAGACAAGTTGGAGTATATAAAAAATAAAGTTGTTACAAAACAACATATATATTATATGGTAATACTCTTAGATGAAAAAATTTGAATAAATTCGGTCTACTTATTCAAGAGTCCTTTTTAATTCAGGTAACTAATGAAGCGCATTTACCTGCCACCAAAAACATGTTAGAGTAATAATATATGTTAAGAATGCCCCTTCCTTAAATTTTAGGGAAAATTAGCAATTAAGTCATAATACCTAACATAATTAGTCAAAATAACAACACTTTAAAATATTTATTTAAAATGGCAGAATGACAATATTTTTATAAAATAACATGTATTCAGATTTTAGTATTTAAAATTAATTTTATTTATGGAAAGAGTCCTATATTGGACCAAATTATATACCAATAACCGTTTAAAGAAAAAAAAATTAAACCAATACACATTAACCTTTTTTCAACTCCATTCACGTTTCTTCCCCACTTTTCACGTTTCTTCCCCACCTTTCATGTTTCAAGTTTATCTTTCTTCAAGGTGCTAAATTGTTGTTCATCAAGAAATCTTCTTTATTGTTAAATGAAATCTATTTATTAATTCAAGCAGATTTATCGATTGACAAGGTAATTTCCATTATCCATTTTAATTTGATGTTTAAATCACCGATTCTATATGTTACGGATTTTCAGTCGAATTTTTCAATTTTTATGTGATTTTGTTTAGTTATTCATCAAATAGTTATGATTTTCAATTTTTTCAATTTTTTTTGTGATTTTCTTTTAATTTTTCAGATTTTGGAGAATCTAGAAATTCATATGTATGTTTATTTTGTTTGATATTTAATACATTCTAATTTTTGATAATTTCGAAATTCAAATTATCAAAAAATTTGTCTTCATATTTGAGATTTAGTAGATTGTAGTAACTACATTAGCACACATACATCATATATTGTTTGATTTTTTTATACATTCATATTTAATAATTTCGAATTTTGCTTATAGGGTTACTAATGCACAAGTGAATACGGATTCAAATTCGGTTTTGAAGAAAAAAAAATCGGATAAAAGAACATAGTAGATGAAGAAGAAGAAGAAGAAAGACAAAGNAAAAAGAACATAGTAGATGAAGAAGGAGAAGAAAGACAAAGTCAAAGAAGAAGGTTACAAAATTGTATCATACCACAACTGTATTCCTATTAATTTTTGTTTGTCAATTGTTTTTCTTTTACTCATCATTTGTATTTTTATTTTAAAACATTGTATTTGTTTTTTAGTTTGTAGTAATTTAAATAGGTATATAAAGTATTCGTCACAATTCTATATCTTATGATTGAATACATAATTTATATAATTGTGACGAATACATTATAAGAAGGGAAATGGAAACTTATTGGTATTCATTTTTTCGTTTGAAATACAAAATCATACTGAAATACAACCTGATATTTGAAATACAAAACTTAGTAAGACATATTTTGTATTTTATTTGGCTAAAGCAATATAATTTTATGAATACATAATATATAAAATTGTGCGACGAATACATCATAATAAGGGGAATACAAAATTATTGGTATTCATTCTGCGTTTGATATACAAAATGATATTGAAATACAACATGATATTTGAAATAAAAACTAAGCTAGAACTTTCTGCAAATTTAAAGTGAAATAATAATATAACAAAATTGGATATTGAAATATAAATACAATTTATTTTGAATAAACTTATTCTATGTATTATATATGTATTCATCGCAATTGTATTTTTCAATATCAGTTTTGATCTACAACTAATTTGCATTTATATTTTGGTATATACTACATAACTGCCTTTATTTTTGTACTTGAACTAGAATGCCAAAGAGTTGTATTCATAATAAATCAATACCAACATTTTTTGTATTTTAAATTTAGTTATACATATCATTAGGTATTCGAATACATTTCGGATGAACACATATTCAAAGAAGTTCAAACATTTAAATATCCAAAACAGAGGGCATTTGAAAATTTCCAACACTTCCACTCATATAAGATATAAAATACAAACTACTATTTCCAAAAAAAAAAATGAAATTCTTAAGAACAAAGAAAAAAATGCTAGAAAGAAAAATGGCAACATATGCTTTTTCAAAAACGTAGCTGATGTTAAATTTTAATTTTTTTTTACCTTTTTTGAAATTTTTTGTTCCATGATTTTCTCTATTCAGTTATTAATTATTGTATTCTTTCAAATTAATCAAAATAAAATAAATACATAACTCAATCCTTAACAAACTAAAATATTGACATTTTAAATAAATAGTGAAACTATTGCTAAGGAGTCCCATTAAAAGCTAAAATATTATTGTTTTGAAAATTTTCCCTAAATTTTAAGTAGCTCATTGAAGAAAGCGTGAAAGTAAGCAAGCAAACTCTCAACCCGAAATCAATAGCCGCGAGAAATAGAAAGGAAAAAACCCAATCCCTTGCACCCTTATAATAGTAAAGGGTCTTGCTATATTTGTTAGGAAGGTCTTAAAGCATGCGAAGTGGCTACGTGACAATGAAAAGGGATGTAATGCCATGTTTTGGCTAACAAGTGTAAATTTAAATGCTTTATCATCACTTAAAATAATAAAAGATCCTGCTAAAATTTTGTATAAACAATATAATTAAGGTAGGGGTGTACATGGTCGGGTTGATTCGGATTTTTTAAATATCAAACCAAACCATTTGCGTCGGATTTTTGAATTTATACACCAAACCAAACCAATAAAACTCGGGTTTTTCAACCTCGGGTTTTTTTGGATTTTTTTGGGTTTTTCAGATTTTTGGCTTTTTCCGGTAAAGTATTCGTACAAACGTATAATTTACTTGTACTTCAAATATTTCTTTAGTCCTACCAAATTACAACTATCTAAGTGATTCTTACGAAAATAACACAAAATATGATATGATTAATGACACTAAAATATACAAAATAATAATAATAATGAAATCACGTAAAACAAATATTGCAAATTATTAAGTCATAATGAAAATGATCATAATTTAAAAGTACTAAATCATGCTAAAATAAGTTTAATAAGTATTAGTGACATGACTAAATATTAAAGGAAATTAAAATTAGATTATGCATTTTAATTGTCTTAACCTATGTAAAACTAAAGAACAAATATTCAATATTATTATCATCTTAGGGTTGAATTGTCTTTTTTTTTGCAATAGTATTAATTTGATTTTGATTTAAGCTTTATTATAATTATCAATATCTATTGATTATAATCTTTATTGGGTCATTAAGAATTCTAACTTTTAATCATGAAATAATATATTAAAAGATAAAAACTATGAAAAAGTATAAGAAAAAGTTTCAGATTCAAATCTCTCCAAGTATAAAGTCATGTTTATTAGGGAGCGCTTTACCTCTCATGATATAGATTTTTTAGGAGTAAAGCCAAATTTAATCGGGTTGTAATGATATGGACCCTCCAAACCTTCTTGTATTAATTGCTAAAGTATCCCCAGCCACATGAGTTTGGCAATTGCCATCCCAAACAAACTGCAAAAGCCAACCCCATTCTGTTGACTTTAAAATATTTCATTTTGTCAATCGAGAATCACGAGCAACGATAAAATTGCCTTTTTGTGTATTATATTTCAAGGAATTGAGTTGTAGATCAACCATTGATGCTTTTGTTATTGGAGATTGCCTATAAAACGTAAATGCGAAATACCTTGTGCACGAGACAATATATACTTTCTTCGTTTAATAATAGTTATCCACTGTATTATTTTGGGATGTCCAATAATATTCGTCCACTTTGTGAAATTAATGAATAATTCTACACTTAGGGGTCGTTTGGTTTGAAAATGAGTTATGATGGGATAAGTTATGTTGGGATAAGTTATGTTGGGACTAGTTATGATGGGATAAGTTGTGTTGGGATTATTTTTTATTGAGTGTTTGGTTTGTTGTATTCAAAATAATAAATTTTAAGAACAATTTATTTGTTTACAAAAATGCCCTTCATTAATGTAAAAAGTTATATAACAAAAGGGTTGAAAGAGACATTTTTGTCATTTACCTATTTTATCCCGGGATAAGTTATCCCGGGATTACTATACCACCCAAAGAGAGAGATAACTTATCCCGGTACTAATTATTAATC
>NC_064291.1:5631426-5641222 GCF_019186545.1 Solanum stenotomum | reverse complement strand
CCCCCAAAAAAATTTTAAGTTTGTTTTTAAAAAATATTTTCAATTTCAAAAATTATTTTCTACTCTAGTTAAAATAAAAGATATTTCTCAAAAAGAAATTTCATTCATAAGTCAAAACACTAAAAATCTTTTCCGGAAAATATTTTCTACTCACTAACCAAACATGAGAAAATAAGTCAAAAATCAACTTGTTTTCCAGGAAAACATTTTCCTTCATACCAAACACACCCATAATGTTTTCCGAAGTTAACGGGTGCACGTGCACCCCCACCCTATAGGGTGGTTCCGCCTCTGAATAAGTGAAAAGTAAAAGTGAACGGAGGAAGTATATTCAAAGGGTGATATAGTAAAATTATTTTTCTATTTATAATTTTTTAAGAAGTGTGCAAAGTTAATAGTGGAAAACTATTGTTGGACCGAGAGCTTAATATATACTATTTCTATTTCTTTCTTAGATAATACTTCCTTCGATTTATTTTATGTGATTTTATTTAACTTAATACGTAATTTAAAAAAGACAGAATTTTAAAACTTGTAACGATAACACTTATAGCTACATTTGTATGAAAGTAAATATTGGGAGAAAATAGGCCGTCTTGCTCTTTAATTAATTGTTCACAAAATTAAAATTTGCTAACTTATTTCTTGTGGTGAAGAAGGAATTGTTGAATGTGAAGGGGTCCTGTTTAGTATTTATTGCTTTTTGCCTTTTGCGTTAGAGAGAGAGTTTTAGGTAATTACTGGATCTCACCAAATTCTACCTTTATTAATGGCAGGTAGCTAGCAGACAATTTGTTTGGCTACTGAAAGCAACTTTTTTTTTTCATCCGGTGTCCGTACTAATATTGGAATCCGATTATATTTAAATTCACGTCAGAAAGTCTCACATTGAGTGTAAAGTGCTCTCAGGAGACTCGAATTCAAGACTCTAATTAAAGGTGAAGAAGTACTTAATTACCACTCACTTGCTTATACTTATTCCTATTGAGATTTTTTTTTATGTTTATTATTAATAAAAAATCACTAGACCACTGTCTTGCGGTATGCATTTGCTTTTTTTTTTTATATAAAAAAATAATGTAACATCTCGCAATTTGAAATAACTAAGAAGAGACTTATAATTGGAAATAGTCATTTTTTTGGAAAGAATTAAAACCTGGAAATTTAGTTAAGTTAGGAAAAGTGAGTTTTTGGTCAAATTCAAACGACCATAACTCTTAGGTCAGGATGAGTTAGGTGTAATTCCAGATATGGTTGGAAAACTGTTGGAATGATCTTTCCAATGCCTCCGAGTTTGCGTGATTCCGAGTTTGTATGAGTGAGTTATGCCCTTTGGAAGTTGGGTTGTTCGAATAAGGAAATGTCCAACCCGGATTTTAAAAGGGTATTTTGCTCTTTTCCATACCCAATTGGTTTAATTCATTTTTAATGAATGAATTAGGGTCTAAATTGATTTGGTTCAGTTTACGCTTTCACAAAAGAGTTAGGGTTTTTCAGAGAAGAGAAAAGAAGAGGAAAAAAGAGGATAAGAAGCAAAGATTCATCAATTAGTAGGGATTAGCTTGTTGATTTCGTCGGGGGTGATCCCTACAAGGTATGTGAGTCTCTCATAGCGTTGGGTTCATTCACCCACGCGCCAAACATGTTTAGTTCAACGAAATTTGTCCTAAAAGAGTTTGAAAGTTGATGTTCTTGACATGAATTCTTGAATTTGAATGTTGTTCTTGAATTGGGATGAATTGAGAAGTTTTTGAGTTTGTTACGTTGCATTATAGAGTCGTTTCGAGTTAGGTTCTTAGGTACATTTGTTGGGTATCTGTATCTAAAGGTAATTTGAGAAAAAGAATCGAGGTTGGGTGATTTGGGGCTGGAAGACGAAGAAGAAATTTCGTCAGACGAAATTTGAGTGTGGAAATGCGTCGCGCGACCTGTTCCCAGAATTGAAAAATTCTGCCCCACGTCGCGAAGCTGACATGAGGTGTTCTGCCTCAAAAGTTATTTTCAAAACCAAAATTTAAAAGCCTCTCCGCGTCGCAGACCCACCTTCAAATATTGATTTTCGGTCTTTTCTCATGTTTAGCTATTTAAAATCATTCCTAAACAACATGAGATCCTTCCAATTACAAATCTTAATCCTTGAATCCATAATTCAATTCAAGGATCAGTTAAGGGTCAAGTCGAGAGCAGTTAAGATCAAAGTCAAGAGAAGTCAAGAGTCAAGTAAGAGAAGTTCATTTCAAGTTTTCATAAGTCTTTTACAAACGTTTTAACTTTATTTTAAGACTTAAGTTTTGAGTTCAGTAAAGAGTAAAGTTTGAAGTTCATTTCTTCAAATATATATGGGGACTATGTATTCCCAGAGAGTTTAAAATGTTTTCACATTTAAACAAGAAAGGAAACCTCGATTTCCAAAGAGCCTTCGGGCTAGTTTTCAGAAAAGAGTAAATGCTTTTCATAATTAAGAAAGAGGGGAAACTTTGATTTCCAAGATAGCCTTTGAGCTAAGTTTTGAGCACTAATCTCAAATCACAGAAGAAGTATGTTTTTAAACATAAGAGCTAATATTATATTTTTGGGAGTAGTATTAAGCACCGATATGGGGATGCGAGTTCACATTAACTCAAGTCTCCATAAACCATGTAGCCATCATGGGTAGAAAAGGGTCATACTCTTTAGATGAATCTTTTTCGCATAGACTAGTGTATCCACTTAGTGAGTTAGCTTCCTATGTCACGGCAAGGTATATGATGGGCCTCGGCAGCGTGAGGTAAAGCGATGTATCATCACTATAGTTCTTAAGTGATGGTTGTCGGTTAGAGAAACTCCCACAACAGTAGTAGCATGGTTCCTCAAGGGGTTCTGCTTAGTGTGAATGGGGGTATAAGACTTCATTCATGCATTGCACAAGTAGACTTTGAGAGGAAGCATGGTTTGTCTTTTTTTGATATTATGATTATGAATTGACAGCATGTTTTCAACAGTTTTTCTTTATATTGCACTTGTTTTAAATTGCTTTATAATGAAATGAGTTTATTTAAGTATTCAGGAGTTGATAAGAGCCAATGTAAGTGTTTCTTTCATAATTTCTTTCGAGCCTATGTTGTTTTAGCATTCCAACTCGCATACTCGTACATTCAATGTACTGATGCCAGTTGGCCTGCATCGTATTATGATGCAGACACAGGTAACTAGGATTGGCATCCGGCGCATTCGTTGATCCAGTGAGCAATTCAGAGTCTGTTGGTGAGCCTCTTTCCATTCCAGAGGACTCCTTTACATTTCTTTCAGTTTTAGTATTAGTTCATTAGGATGTCGTGGGCCTGTCCCGACATCCATCTTAGTTGTTTAGAGGTTTCATAGATAGTCAGACAGTTAGTTAGTTAATTCAGTTGTCTTTACTTTTCATTTCATATGTTAAAGACTTGAGTTTGCCTTAATGGCTAGTTGAATGTTCCTTTATAACATTCTAGTTACTTCATAAATGTGTATTTGATGAGTTAAGTCTTCCGCTGAGTTAGTAAGCCAAGCCAAGAGTTCGCTTGAGGCCAGCAATGGTCTTCGAGTGCCAGCCACATCCAGGGTGTAGGCTCGGAATGTGACAATACTTACCACTCCATCACAATCCTAATCGTTTACTGAGAACAACTTTACCGCCGTCACAACAGTGTCATTTTTTATTTATAAAATAATTATTATTCTATCAAAGTATTTGGAAAAAGTAAAATCAAAGTATTTGGAAAGTTTTGTTAAAAATGTCTTTTTCCATCCAATATAAATATAAATATTTATTACTTTGTGAATATAAATTAAATACAATGAATTGATACACGGAATTAAGATAACCAAAGAAGGTGGGTAACGTAAATATTTAATTTTATTACTCTGTCAATAGTATCTGATTATGAATGCAACATGGGGAGTTGATGCACCTTTTTTCTCCGTTCGATATTCAATATCCACATTAAAATTCGATTAAATATGAATTTGCACAGATGCACCTTTGAAGATTGTCCACTAATCATCAATTGGTGTGCGGTCGAATGGATGGTACTTTTCAATCTTTAATAAAGCGTCTCAAGTTTTAGACATGAAATTACAGAAGTTCTTGATAAGAAGTGCTCCTCTCTTTTATAGATCTTATTAGGCTCGAAACTAGATTAACCAGACTAGTGTGCACATATTAGTTATTCGAGTAAATTTCTTAGATAGTCACCATATTTGAGAATTTGCGCTATAATATCACTTTTATTTCTTTTAGGACCATATATCACCTAACTATTCTTATTTTATTTAAAATATACTCCTCTCTCCTATAAACGTATTAAAAAATTCACTAAATATTTGACATGTTGCAACCTCAGGAATTGGAAGAATATTTCCTTCACATACATGTACAAAATTATTGGACCTCAGTAAGAAAGTTCATAAAAATGACCATTTCAAATATCTTCACATGATATGACGTTAGATATATGTATATTTAAAAATACATAGTATCAATTTCAAAAGATTACTACAATGACCATTTCCAAGGTACCTAGTACAATTTATTAATTTTAGCAACTCATGCAAAGTGCCTGACATTTACCATTTCATATCCACATCAAAATTACTACATATATATACTTGTTGATATTTAACTATACCATACAGTTCTTGTTATAATAGTAATAATAACATATATAGAAATAATGTACATCCTTCATAATCTTGCAACTTTCACTATGACAATACTAATAATATTCATTTTCCAAATGTTTTATGTATTGCCCTTTTGTTCATCTACTTCAACTGCTACATTTGTGTTTGGAGATTCTTTGGTTGATTCTGGCAATAACAACTTCTTGTTTACCCTCTCTAAAGCTGATTCTCCTCCATATGGCATAGATTTTAAACCTTCTCATGGCCACCCTACTGGAAGATTCACCAATGGTCTCACCATTTCCGATATCGTTGGTAATTTTACGACTTGATTCATGTTTCTGAGTTTAAGTTCTATGTACTGATGATAACGTAAAAAGTATTGTGAAATCAAGTCACTTATAAGGTAATCACAAGTAAATTTCTATGATAAGCATCATTTCATGGTTATAACTTGATCAAAGTAGATACTAACCTGCTATTACATGTTAGTGTATATAGCTTAAAACCTATTTCCCTCGTTCCAATTTATCTGACACTAAGGATTTGTGCATGGAGTTAAAGAAATTTTATGTGACTAAATCATCTGACTAACGACAAAATGAGAATTGTAAAATTAAATTATTATTATTTTTTTACTAAAAAGGAAATTGTGCCTTTGTAATTTGAAGAGAGGGAGTATTATTAATTATTTTTTGTAAAGTTATTTGATTGTTTTAGCTAAAAGGGTGTGACAATTAGCTAGGTACCTTGTTGGTCACTAAACAAACTTTTTTTTTTTTTCTCATGCAGGTGAAGCTCTTGGAGATAATTCATTTCCTCCACCATATTTAGCACCAAATGTGGAGTCAAATGCAACAAATATTGGAATTAATTATGCTTCAGGTTCTTCAGGAATTTTGGATGCAACCGGAACTCTTTTTGTTAGTACCATCTTTTTTTTTCTCGTATAAGATTTAACTTACATACACTGATAATCCGACACTGACTATAATTTGTATTTTTACTTAAGGGAAACTTACATAAATTTTACTAGTTTAAGAGCTAATTACTTAAATGCATCCTAGTTTGCAATATCACGAAACAAATCTTACCAGATTTTGGTGCGTCCAGATATCTTGAGATATATATATATATATGAATAAGTCAAAATTAGGTGTAATTTGTTCTAGATACACTATATTCAAGTGGACTCCTTCTCATGTCGCTCGCCACTCTCCTATGTATCTGGTATCCCAAATACGTTCCATTCACACCAAATACATACAGATACATGTATCATCTATAGCTAGTGTGATTAACATGTATCTCTGATACATGACTATCTCCTTTCCTATCTCGCTCGTCTCTCTCTCAATTTTAGTGTATTAGCAAAAATACATATAACTAGGTGTATCTTGCTCAATTTATGGTAGTAAATTCTTAATTAGCGGTAAGATACATAGTTTTTCCAGAATTAGTATATATGGTATGAATGTATATCTAATAAAGTTATTTTTCTTTATTTTAACGTGTTATAGCAGGTAAAATATTTTAAAATTCTGATAGATGACATATGTTGCAGATAGGGAGAGTGCCATTAAGGGAACAGATCAGCAATTTTGAGGAAAGCAGAAAATACATTGTGAATTCAATGGGAGAGGAAAATGCAAAGAGATTCATAAAGAAAGCAATGTTTTCTATAACAATTGGGTCTAATGATGTTATAAACTATTTCCAACCATCTATCCCTTTTGTAAGTAATGAAAAGGTTTCTCCAACAACATTCCAAGACTTCCTAATTTCTAACTTGACTATGAACCTTCAGGTATTTCGTCTATTTCAATTTATTTATCTGATTATGACTTGATACGAAATTTTTGAAATTAATGAAGGCTTTAGAATTTATAGAAATGCCTTTTAATCTTATAATTTTTAAATCTGTCATGTGAAAAATTATAGTGAATGAGTTGTCAAATGGGAAAAATAAAACAAATAAAAAGATATTACATTTCCTCTTTCCAATTTATGAGTAACATTTTCTTTTTTCAAGTCCAATGCAAAAACAATACTACCCATCCAGAGAGTCAAAATACATGATTTTACATATAAATTAGAGTATAAATTCTTCATATTTTGTATAATAAAATTTACATATATATTTTTCAAAAAAGTTCGATAAGTTTGACTTTCAAATGTTAATACCTTCACGTAAAATGAGAGGGGGAGCAATTTAACTTAAACTTTTCACTCTTTTTGGCCTCCAATAACAAGTTTTCACACCCACACAAATGTTACCCCTCAAACTTCACTTTTTACCTCTAATAAGTTTTAAGTCTCTTAAAAAAAATTACACAAATATTTTAAATCTCATCTTTGAATAAGTGTTTTAGCTAATTTTCTAACCTCTTTATTTTTTTTTAATTATTTTTATAGAGACTGCATAAATTAGGGGCTCGAAAATTTGTAGTAGTTGGAGTTGGACCTCTTGGGTGCATTCCATTTATGCGTGCCATTGGATTAATATCAAAGGGTAAATGCTCTGTGGAGGTAAACACATTAATCAGAAATTACAATAAGAAACTCAAGGTGGAGCTACATAGATTGAACAAATATATCAAACCTAAAGCCATCTTCATATATGCTAATTCCTATGATGTTTTTAGAGAGATCATACTAAATCATAAACAACACGGTACGTCTTTCCTTCGTTGAGCTGTGTAACCATCTCATTTTGTAATGTTATAATGTTGACGAATACATATATACGTACTCTTTGTTTAAAAATTTATGTTTTTCAATATGACGTGTGACATGTGTAAATTCATGATAACGTGTTACTTGCCCTATTAACATGTTGAAGTATGATTGACTCATCTAAAAGTTGGTCAAGACTCTTCCACATCATTAACTAGTTGTAGTGATGTGACCAAAGTCAAACCTAGCCTTAATGTACTGATTCATCACGTGAATCTAATAACTTTTGCCCAAATCATATATTTGAACTGGGAATCCAATTTTTATCATATACTTCAAATTCATTATAACGGATGATAAAAGGAATCGAGAAGAAGGTATCAACAACAGGTTTTATTACTTGACAACTCATGATATTCAGGTCGATCTATTATGCAATGAGACTTGAACTCATAACATGTTACCTGCTCCATTAACATTTTTGAAGTATGATCGACTCATTTAAAAGTTGGTCAGACACTTCAACACCATTAACTAGTTGTAGTGATGGTATTGGTGACCAAAGTCAAATATAGCCTTAAAGTATTGGATTCACGTGAATCTAATAACTTTTGCCCAAATCATATATTTGAACAAGGAATTCAATTTTTATCATATACTTCAAATTCTGAATCTGACTTTATGATCATTTAATTTATTAACAATATTGTGTTTTGTGAAATTTATAGGATTTGAGAATGCTGATGCACCATGTTGTGGAGGATACTTTCCACCATTTGTTTGCCACAAGGGAAAAGATGCTAACACAAGCTCTGTGATGTGTAATGATAGAGGAAAATATGTGTTTTGGGATGCTTATCATCCAACAGAAGCTGCTAATGTTATAATAGCAAAAAAGTTCTTGTATGGTGATGCTAGTGTAATATCTCCTATTAACATTCTTCACCTCCACAATTATGGTTCCTAGTATTGGAAAATAATATATCAATGACCTATTATTATCTACACTAGTATGTTCTTTGTAACGGTTTAAATTTTTAGATAATATCGTCACATGTTTAAATATGGAATCAGAGCAGACAATAGGTTATGCATTCAAATCTTACCGACACCTAAGAAGCAAAAATATATTTTCGCCTATTTGACTCATGAAAAACAATTAGGTCCTCTTATGAAGGACATGTCAAGACATAATATAATTAAACAATTAATATTTCTCTTTACATTTTATTTTTTAAGTTTTTAGATGAAATTGCCGTATGCACATTTGGAATTAATAAAAGAGGACAATATATTAATTGCACCAATAATAGTAGTAAATGTGAGTGTGCTAAGTCAACTAGATGTTTAGCTGTAGGAAGTTGCAATAATGCATGTGCTGGATGGACCTTTTTTGTTGGGTTATATATATGCATAGGGTATAAATGACTACTTCAAACACCCAATTAATTAGCTCATTTAAAAGAATATAAAATAAAATTAAAAAAACTCCAGGTGTTATATAGGAATAAAAGTGTCATTTTGCTGGCATGTGACACTTTGGCCTGCTTTAGTGTCACTAATTAATTTCATTTATTGCCTTGTTTCTCGTTTTTTTTCCCAATCTATTTGTCAATTTTCGCACATGAACATGGTGGTTATGGGCTGATTTAAGAGTTGAATTTATCATTAACTAAAATTTTATGTGATAAGTTGTATGAATTTTCGGAGAAAAAAAAAGTTGTATGAATTTACCACAAGTTACGTATGGGATCAGGTCGCTTGACAATATTAAAAACAATACAGAAAAAAAATATACTTGAAGTAATAACAAGGATGTTTATATGGAAATCTCCTTGTTCAAGGGAGGAGAGAATTACGATATGTGATTTCACCAACAACTATTCACTAAACAAAGAGCTAAGATTCAGATTATAAACCCTTGCAATCAAGAAATTAAACTCTTCCTTCCCCTTGTAACAACTCTATTACAAAATGAAACAAAACAATAACTCTATTACCCACCATATTAATGTTGGGATATATACTATTAACCATGTGTTAAGAAATAATATTTATTATAGAATAAATATTTGCTCAATTTTAATAGATCATATATTCGTTTATGGTGTATATTTACTTATATAGTTGTCACGCCCCGAGCCTACACCCTGGGCGGGACCGGCACCCGGAGACCATTTCTGGCCCCAAGCGAACCCTTGGCCTGGCTTTCTTAACTCAGCGAAAACCTCAACAGAATAACTCAATGCAATGCAATATTACAAAACAACTTAACTTATAAAATATGGCCATAAAGGCAACTCGAATCTCAAAATAGAATATTTACATATATATATAGATGAGAGACTCAAAACTAACTGACTGACTGTCTGTCTATGAAGCCTCTAAAATACTGAGATGGATGTTGGGACAGACCCCGCAACATCCTAATAAAACAAAAACTAAGAACACAAAATAATTGAGTCCTCCGGAATGCAAG
>NC_064291.1:5617204-5631319 GCF_019186545.1 Solanum stenotomum | reverse complement strand
TTCGTCAGTAATTTAATTTATTGATTAGTATCTGAAATTTTAACTTGGGGGATTACATAAGTGTTTAATGGGGAATTACGAAATATAAATAGAGGAGTGCAATTACGAATTTCTAGTGGAATGATTTGTAATTTATTATGGTAAGAATAATTCAAATTAATTATTTGGAATTATTTCCATAATAGGAAGCCTCAGTAATTAATTCGGTGGTCCCTCCAGTGCCCATATTTAACTAGAACTCAGAATCCTAATTCTAAAGGGAAAAGGGGAGAGGCGTTATTTTTCTTATAAAAGGAAAACTAGCGTGTATTTTTCGGTTGAAGAAAAATAACGTGTGTTTGGTTCTCCTCTTTGGACTGTGAAGAAATCTCTATAATTAGGGATTCTTCTAGCCCTAGATTGATTGGTTTTCTATTCGATACTTGCCCACCCAAGTATTGAGAGAGTTCAGATGTGAACTTGGGATCACTGTAGAAGACCATAGTTGTTGTCTATCTTGTGGATTCGCTTGAAGGTCCGTCTAACTTGTGGATTCACTTGAAGGTATCTGCTCACGCTTCAAGAGGTATTTATCGAATTAAATTCAACAAGTTTATGTGTTCTAGCATAAACGGTATTGATTATCTATTATTCATGTAAGCAGTAAAAATTCGGGTATGCTTCCGCTGTGTATATAGTTTTCCAACAATTGGCATCAAGAGCCTTGCTTGCATCTAAATAGATAACTGGTAACATATGTGTATATATGTGTGATTATATTCATGAGTATGTTATATTTTAAGCTTGCTTTGATATTTTAAGCATGAAAAATTAATAGGGTTGAGATGAATTTGATGTGAAGGTAATAATCTGTTCAATCCTCGCATAAGGAAAAACTTGATACTTTTTCTTTGTCGTGTTCATAGTTCATATCTAACCTATGTGATAAACATCAAAATTATGTGCTATCTGTGACCTTAATTCGGTGGCAACTAGAATGGGTTATTTTTCAACCCACGTGAAAACCAACCTTTAACTTTTGGTTGTTAATTATTTTTTTTTTGAGAAAAAGAAAAATAAAATAAAGTTTTCTGCCACATTTAAATGTGGGAGAAGGTTTTTTTTTTTTTTTTTTTTTGGTTTTCAAAGTAGTTGCACATGCGAGATTTAAAATAAAGTTTTCTGCCACATTTACAATTGTTCTCCATTTATCTATGGACAACTATTCATGAGATCAGATCCCTCTATCAAGTCCCTTGATTTGTTAAATCATCAAAACTTTAAAATATAACATAATGATTTGAGGATAGTGTACATTACGATTGGGGGTATTGCTATGATCATAGTGAGTTCACACCACAAGTGGGAGGAAGATTACTCATATTTTTTTTTTATAGAGGATAGATTAATCTGCCTATGGTAAAAGATTTACGTCCAACACGGTTTGATTCTGTTTTATGTATTATTAATTTGATTTATTGATTTTTAAATAAGTTAAATCAATAATTAAATCCAAAAGATTTTTTTTTTCAGTTTTCGGTGTTCGGTTTATCGATTTTTGGTCCTTAATTTTAAAAAATAAAATATTTTGGTCCTTAATGGTTCGATTTTCAATTTAATCAATAAGAAAATGTTCATAAAATAATTATATGACTCCTCCAACAATAATTTGGCGTGACAAGACGATAATATAACATTATCGAATGCTCATAAAATAGAAGCAATTTTAACTAACACGAAAAGAACTAAACAAGCGCAATACAAATAAAAAAACTAGGATAATGATGTGAATTGAAGACTAAAGGACAAAGGCAATAAGCAATTATAAGGTACTGATATTAATATCTAACATTTATATAGGGCAAAGTAGTAAATTACTATTGTATTAATGAGTTATCGATTTACCTAGTAACCCATTATTAAAAAAACCACTATCAAATAATAACCCGATTTTTTTAACAGAACCATTAGAAACTTGTTAACCCAATAGCAATTACTCAATAACACTTTTTTTTGTTCAATTTATTGGAAGGATGAAATTGTTTTGTAATATCTAAAAGAAACAATGAAAAAAAGGAGGTGCGGGCTATCGATCCCCGTACCTCTCGCATGTGAGTAACATCCACTGTTTGATAAAGTGAATCTTTATCTCTTTAATAATCATTTACTGTTTCTATTCGTATTTACTTGTCCAATTTTGACTTGACATATCTATTAAGAAAATAATTATTGACATAATAAATTTATTATTTTACCCTAATTAATTGATAGAATTTCAAAATCAACTATCTTTTTAAAAATTATTAACTCTCAAATAGATAAAAAAAAATATTGTTTTTTTCGTGATTTGTCAAAAAAAGAACAAGTAAATAGTTAAAATTAGACAAATAAAAAAGGAGAGAGAGAGAGTAAGTTGTTGTGAAAAAGGAGAGGCTGCTAAACACTTATTAGGTGGATCACATTTGTGTGGTGACAAGTTTTTGTGTACAAAACAGAAAATGCAACAATGAAATCTTGGTCCATTGCCTGGACTGTTGAAGTCACACGATATGCATCAGCTTTAACACTGAAAGCACATAGCTAATTAGCATGGTGCTACTTAGCATCCCCTATTCATCCCCATCTTTCAACAATTATACTACCTTTTATCACTCGCAACGACAAAGCCAAAGCCAAAGCCAGAGTCGATATGTTAAAATTGGTATCCGATGTGGGATAGCAGAGCCATCAGGGGAACCAGCACCATTAGGACAGAAAACAAAGTACAATGATGGATTGTTTGAGAAGGCATTCATGACTCTATTCGCACGCAAGATGGAGAATTTTGGAGCCAGTAAAAAAGAGTCTGATCAAAAGAAAAAAGGTTTTTTTGATTATGATTACGATAGTTTTGTGGATGTTTCGCGGAAAGTGATGCAGGGGAGGTCACGGTTACAGCAGCAGCAAGTTGTTCGTGAAGTCCTCATGTCTATGCTTCCTCCTGGAGCTCCTGCTCAGGTACTAACCTCTCCATGTTAAACGATATTGTTCTTATAAGTATTATAATTG
Organism: Solanum stenotomum; assembly: GCF_019186545.1. NCBI lineage: Eukaryota > Viridiplantae > Streptophyta > Magnoliopsida > Solanales > Solanaceae > Solanum > Solanum stenotomum. The sequence continues at coordinate 5,628,292 of NC_064291.1, read as the reverse complement.
TAAATAATATGTTTGTTGTTGGATGCTTACAGTTTAGGAAATTGTTTCCACCAACCCAGTGGGCAGCAGAATTCAACGCCGCAATTACTGTGCCTTTCTTCTTCTGGTTAGTTGGTCCTTCGGAGGTACATTAATCAAATTATATATATGCCCTTCAACTTAGCCTCAACTGATATTTATGACCTCCAGTGTAAAATTGAACAAATAGATACACATATCCTACGTGACTTAATATATGTAGGATGTCATATAGGATACAAAATTGTCATGTAAGACAAACGTAGGATGAATGTGTCTATTTGTTCTACAAGTTTAAGTGTCTATTTGTGCGCGTAGATGTCAGCTAAAAAAAGGGCATATTTATGTATTATGCCTAAAAAGAACGGCATACTGTGTTTTGAATTTCTGTAATTGCTAGCTTCTCATTTATAATGTTATGAATAAGGTTGTCGAAGTGGAGGTAGATGGGGTGAAGCAGAAAAGTGGAGTTCACATAAAAAAGTGCAGGTACAAATTGATTGATCCATTGTAACAAAAATAGTTGTGTGACTTTACTGTTATAATTGCGGAAAATATCAAATTGTTTTATGTGATTGAAGGTATTTGGAGAACAGTGGGTGTGTAGGAATGTGTGTGAATATGTGCAAAATACCAACACAAGACTTCTTCACAAACGAATTCGGACTTCCATTAACAATGAATCCAAGTAAGTGTTCTTCAACTTTGTTAATTTGCAGGGGACAAGCAGTTAGATCACTTTTTGTACATGGACAGTAGTATGTCTATTACTCATCATCCAATTTGGATATAATGCAGATTTTGAAGACATGAGTTGTGAAATGATTTACGGACAAGTACCACCGCCATTTGAAGAAGATCCTGTCTCCAAACAACCTTGTTATGCGAGTATATGTAAGTTTCTGTGAGAAGATCCTTAGTTGAATGACTTTGATGTTATAAAAGAAAGTTGAGCGACTTTCTATGAAAAAAACTACTAACTGAGTAACCATATGAGATTTTAACTCGTCTTTATCTACGCAGGCACCATTGCAAATCCCAGCTCAAATGTCTGCCCAAAACTCAGCGTGAATTAGGTGGAGATCAGTTTGGTCAATTATGCCGATGGGGGGAAATTTAGTATAGCATTCTAGTTCAATATACATATCCATACGATCGAGAATATATATATATGTTATACCTTATGTATTTATATGGAACTTTTGTAATCATACATTTGTTCTGAAAACACTTAGTATAAAGTACAATGTCAAATGATAGAAATATATGACACTAATATACTTTCTTTCTTTTTTAAAAAAAAAGAAGAATATTTTACATAATTTACAGGTCAATAAGAAAATCTAATATGTGAAAATAGTTTAGCATTCCCCTCTTGACCATGGAATTCGAACGGGTGACACTATTGAAAAATAGTTTTAGCCTCATATATCCAACGAACTGAACTAAACATAACAGCATTTCCCCATTCGTATTTTCGTTAGGCAATACTAATTCCATTTCTTAGAACAGAAGGAGAAGTACATTGTGTCTCTTCTCTTTCTTAAACTCCGTATACTACACAGAAACAAAATTAAAGCATTATGTAAATATCACGAAAAAAGGACCATTTTGCTTATGTAATCGATCCAACAATGTCGATCCCAAAATTTTCCCTTCTCTTATTCTTTTTCTTTGTCACATCACTTTTTTATTCACCTTCTCTAGCTGAAATCAGATCCTCTGAGGTTCGATCTGATGATCGTCCCATTATACCATTCGATGAATTTGGCTTCACTCATCGTGGTAGATTGGAACTCAATGTCTCAAAAATCTCCCTTGGTGTCCCTAGCAATCCTTCAAGCCTTGATCTCTCGAAAGTTGGATTCTTTCTATGTACTCGCGATACGTGGATGCATGTTCTTGAACAAATTGAGGATGCTGAGATCACCTGCGCAATTCAATCTGATATTGTCAAGCTTGTCTACACATTTGATAAACTTCATGACAATTCCTCTTTTGATACCCTTTTTGTCGAAACAGATTCTGATCAGTATTCTCTTGTGTTTGCTAATTGTTGTCCACAATTAAAAGTTTCAATGACCGTTCGATCAGCAATGTATAATCTTGATGCCAAATCAGGAAATAGAGACTATCTCTCTGCTGGCAAGGCCATTTTGCCTAGGATTTATTTCGTGTTTTCTCTTGTTTATTTCTGTTTATGCATTTTTTGGATATTCTTGTTGTTCAAGAAGCGATTAACCATTCACGCGATTCATTTCTTCATGTTGGCTGTAATCATATTGAAAGCCTTGAATTTGCTGTGTGAAGCAGAGGATAAATCTTACATTAAACGAACCGGTAGTGCTCATGGATGGGATGTTCTGTTTTATATTTTCAGTTTCTTGAAAGGAATAATGTTGTTTACATTGATCGTGTTGATTGGGACGGGCTGGTCATTTCTCAAACCTTATTTGCAAGATAAGGAGAAGAAGGTTTTGATGATTGTGATACCACTACAAGTTATAGCAAACATAGCTCAAGTTGTGATTGATGAAGATGGACCTTATGGAGATGAATGGGTGACATGGAAACAAGTGTTTTTACTCGTTGATGTGATTTGTTGTTGCGCGGTTCTTTTCCCTATTGTTTGGTCAATCAAGAATTTACGCGAGGCAGCTAAGTCTGATGGTAAAGCTGCTGTGAATTTGATGAAATTGACACTCTTTAGACAGTACTACGTCGTGGTTATATGTTATATTTACTTTACGAGAGTTGTAGTGTATGCATTGGAGACGATTACATCATATAGGTATCTTTGGACTAGTGTAGTGGCAGGGGAAGTTGCAACTCTGGCTTTTTATTTGTTTACTGGATTTAAATTCAGGCCCGAGGTACATAACCCGTACTTTATGATTGATGATGAAGAGGAAGAAGCTGCCTCTGAGGCGTTAAAGTTTGGTGACGAGTTTGAGTTGTGAAAAAATTATTATTGAGATTACAGGATCTCATGATCAATTTTGAAATGGTTGAAAGTGATGGTGACTATATATTATAGTGCACATCTTGTAGATCATTTTTTACTTTGAAGTTTTTGTTTAATTTCTATGTTGTCAATTTTGTCTCTCTGTATTTGTATAATTAACTTGAGCATTTCATGTGAATTAAAGTAGAATATGAACCTTAATCTCGACTTATATATGTAGCATTTGATATTGTGTTTCAATGAGTTTAAGTGTTCAGTTGGCATAGCCATGAGTTTAAGGGTTCAACTGACAAACAAAGTCCAAGTACAAGAGGTTTCCCAGGTCACTCTGCCTTTTTTAAGCATTTCATATTCTCATAAGCTCTCATAAGTAGTACTTCTACAATCTATGAATAAATTGATGTGATTATTACCACCGTCCACTTTTAATTGTCATAATTTCTTTTTTTAGAGTCAAACGATAATAACTTTGACTAACATTTTACAATGTATTTTTCATCATATTGATATGCAAAAAAATTGGAATTTATAGTACTTTTCGTATAGTTTTTGAATATCTAATTTTTTTTTAAAAATATCGAATTAATGTAATCTAATTTAATTGTGAAAATTAGTCAAATTGACTTTAGAAAAACGCAATTTGACAATTAAAAGTAGACACACAACTTGATAGTAGGAGTAATACTAACTAACTGCAGTTGGTAATTTCAAATGTGAAGATGCTCAATTAATTCTATACCATTGAAATTAGTTTAGCTACCAATTATATTCACTTATGTAGTCATCTTTAAGAATGTGACTTTACAATGATTTGTTAGCTACAAACTAAAGCTTTAATTATCAATATGTCATGTCATAGATTCATAAAATTATAAAATATAAACCAACAAGAGAAAAAGATTAAAACGTTTTAGAGGGTAATATAAAAATAAAGTATATATGGGATCAATTGTCAACAATGTAATAATGAAGAAAAGGACCGCAGAATCAGATGAACTATAATTTATATATGCAGTGGATTCAGTGTGCCTCTTGCCTATGTAATCATCATAGCAACTTTAGTATATCAACTGTATTATAAAAAAAAAAAAGAATTTCCACGTGTTTAGCCTATAAAAAAGAACGTACAGTATGTATACGTACTGTATAAATCAAGAAATATGATATCATGCTCAGAAAAGACCATATTTGAGAGTATTTTTCTGTTTTATATAATTAAACAATACAATGATCAGGAAGGACAACGTTAAGTATTAGGAAAAAGTAGCATATATACTATCTCCTATACAGTACGAGTTTATCTAAGTATGATTCATACAGTGAACTGACTTAGTGGATCAAAGGTTGATGATTGTGCATAGCTCCAAAATTCAACATCATCATCATTGGATCGAGTAGTATTATTGTTCGTTGGTGCTTCAAGATGGTGGCCATTAAGTTGAGAAGCCACCAGGGCTAACCAGTCACAAGTAGGTCCATTTTTTTTATGATCTGCAGCCTCATTGTCCTCTTGGTAATTATTAATCATGCAAGAATAATGTTGATCATCGGTTTCTGTTGACATGATGATCATCTCATCATCAAAATTGCAATCTTGATGATGATGATTCACCAGCTCTGGAAGGTGTAGGAAACTGTCTTCACTATTATCAAATTGAATGTTTCCGTTGTCGTTGTCGTTGTTGTTGACCTGTTGGACAATATTGCTGCTTTTGGTTTCATGTTGTTGTTGTTTGGATGATCTTCCCATGTACATGAGTATTTGATCAAGAACACCGTCATGATGAGTGCTTGTATTCTCATGAGTAAGAATTTTAGACATTACTGCAGAGGAGCTTTGAAGTACAGTACTCTTCTTCTTGAAAACACGGCAGACCACCCAACCCTCTTCCGGAACAGCTGATTCCGAGGCCTAGATGTTAAGAATAAATGAGTTTAACTTACTTACTTCGACAATATATTATGAGAATTCATCATAAATCGATAAGTCTTACACAAAAGTTGATAGGGGGCTGATGTTGGGGTGTGGAGATGTCGTCTAGGCGATATTCGTGCATGATCCAATCTAATTTCAGGCCATGAGGGGCACGTCCTTTATAGAAGACTAAGGTTTTTCGCATCCCTATTCTCTTACAGTTTCCGTATATCACTTTGTCACGACCCGTAGCCTTCCAGAATCCAGCAGCAGTAGCACGGTTGGTACGACTCCCAGATGGATACTTCTTGTCCTTATGGCTGAACAAGTACCAATCATTTTGTGGCGTTGATCCTATTTTACACTTCTCTGGTACATAATTAATTGATTAATACTTGTGTGACTAGAAATCATTTCATTAAGGGTAAAATAAACATTTTTAAGTTAATGTTTTTACTAAATATATATAGAAATGTGTCATTCTTTTTGGGACCGATGACTAAAATGGAAAGTAAGTCATATAAAGTGAGACAGAGGAAATAGTTCTGTAATGACATATATAGTTTGTTTGATATATTGATGAATAATGCACAAGTTGATGAAAGAGCTAGCTTGGTCTCACCTTGAATGTCCCATGGTTCGAGCTTGTTGAGGTCTACTTCACGTATAACATCGAGATCAATCTTTTCGTTAGCTATCTTTTTTCTCAAGTAATAGTGAAGGAGTTCTTCCTCAGTTGGATGGAAACGAAAGCCCGGAGGTACTTGTGATTGACCATTTACAGATAGATTCATGTCGTATATGTCGCGAGTACGTAAACAAGCCTAGCTAGTTGGCTAGACTAAGAGAAAGAGGAAGAAGGGAAAATTGGCCTTAGCTTGTTGTCTCAACTTACTTTGATTTCCTTAAAATGGTGTAGAAAGAGAGTTAGAAGAGTGGTAAAAAGGGAAGAGAGGAAACACCATCATTTATATGCAGTTGTTAGGAACAAATTTGGGTCCAGAAATGCATGAAAAGGTTTGGTATAATGGGGAATAGTATGATTTACCGTATGATTCCTCTGTTTAAAAAAGAAAAATTCAAAAATGATCATAAATTTATTTAATTTCATGGCCTTAAATATGCCATGTAAATTTTTTTTGAAATAAAAGTATAGCCAAATAATGAAAGAGATCATTTTTATGAAATGGACTAAAAAGGAAAATAAATTATTCTTTTTAAGCAGAATTTTTTTCTTCAAGATGCTTACTATTTGAATAACTCATCTTTATCTATTTTAAGTATATGTAATTTTATCTAAAAATTACACCGCCAAAATTGAAAAAGAAAAATGTAACCAAATAGAATGATAGGCCAGACCAAAAGGGTAAGGTTGTGGGCCCTACTTAGGTAGATTACAGGGTCCCACAATGGTGGGGTAACCCTACTTCAACAAACTATGACCCTCGACCTTAAAATCTCTAGAAAAGCTCCCTTCAAACCACCAATATATTCCCCTCTTTCATGTTTTATTTATTTTTAACCTATGATATTCGATCGATATTACTATTCTAATTAAATAAAATTTGTATCGATGTACACTTCATTATAAAAGGTGAACCATTTCTCCCTACTAGAAATTCTTCACTTTTAAGTGGTGTTGAACGTTAAATCTGAAAAAAGTACTTTGAGTTTTTTTCATAAAAGCAGCTAGTTTTTGAGATATGAATTAGGTCAGAATCATCTTTTGTGATCTGGTTTCGTAAGGACTTAAATTCAAAATCTCTAATTAAATGCGGAAGGATAATATCCATCACGTCACACCTATTGTTGGTGATTGTCTGACCTTTCTATATCCATCTCACTTTACTCGTGCAACTAACATAACACCAAAGACAACGAGAGATTAATTAAGAGATGGGGTCGAAGCATTGCACTTTCTAAATTCATGATAATCTATCACATTATTATTATAGAGAGGTAATTATAATAAAGATACAAATTTCTCTTCATGGCTATTTCCACCTTCGCTCCAATTCAGTCACTGCAATCATAACGTTTTTTATTTTTGGCTTAAGTTATTCCTAATCTCTTAAAATTGTCCGCATAATTCACTTAGATACCTAAACTAGGACTTGCATCTATTGAACATATGTACCCTCTCGAATTTGAACCACTTAGACACTTTATGCAAATGTGGCACAAAAAGTATAATACACACTTCGGTGGGCGCGTAAAATTAATATATTAATGTTTTCCCTTTTCTTTTATTTATTTTTTTCATTTTTTAAAAAAAATAATAATCTCTTTCTCTCTCTGTTTCAAGACCATAGCATCCTGCCACCATTTTTTTTTTTTTACAAATTTTCTTCTTCCTTTTTTTTTTTTGGGTTTTAATCTTCTTATTATTGTACTTAATTTTTCAGATGTAGAGTTAACCCTTTATTTTTTTGTTGGAAAATAATGGAGATCACCATCACAGTTCTTTGCCGAAAAATGGAGATCATCATCTACTTGTCTGAAAAAATGGAAAACACCATCCACATCTTTTTTGCCGAAAAAAATGGAGATCATTATTCAAATATTTTCTCTCTCCTTCTTCGTCTCCCCGACCCATACCCCTACTTCCCCACAAATCGAGGAGAAATGGAAAGAAAAAAAAGCAAATTCGAAATCACAATAAAAAAAGGAAGAACAGATCTTTCAAAAAAACACTGTCAATTTAAATAGAAATGAGAAAGAAGCCATAGAGAGAAATAAAAATGGTAAATTCATATATATATATATTATAACCTCCAATTTTTCTATGTTGAGAGTTAACAATGGTCAATGGTGAGAAGAAAGGAGGATGCGGGGTGGGTTGGGCTGCGATGGGTTGCGGGGGGAGGTGAGGGTGTATAGTTTTTTATTTTAAGTTGAAATTCTTTTCTTTTTAGATTTAGATTTGTTTATACTTAAAATTCATATTTATAATTATTTTAAATTAAAATGTCATGTGTCTTTATTTGATTAGTTATTTTTCACATCATATGTATGTGAATTACATGCATTTCATGTTTTGATTAGGTGTCAAAAAATGTTTAATAGGCATTTATTTTTTAAAATTAGAGTGTCTAATAGAAAAAATGATATGTTAAAGTGTCTAAGTAGAATATGCAGAAAACTTTAAGAAGTCGTCAATGATTTAAGCCTTTATTTTTACTTTTTAGGATATTAGTTATCAAAAGGTCTAGGATTTGCTGCGAAAAAAACCTTTATTTTGACCGATATGCTTTGAGTATATTATTTAACCTATAATTCTCAAGAATCTGTTTTTCCCAAATTTTCCACCCTTTTTTCATATACCTTGTAGACAATCTTAATGTATATTAATGACGTGTATCAGTCCACCATAAGTCAAGAGACTAGGTCCCTTGACAATATTAAGAACAATAAAGAACAAACAACTTGTAGTATTGAACAAATATGTTTACGTGAAAACTTTCTTGCTAAAGGGAAAAAAAAATCACCACATGTCTTACAGGATTTCTCAACAACTTTCACGGACTTCAAGCAATTCGTAAATAGACTCAAGTTCTTACGAAGGATTAAACTATTAATCCAACCAACCTTGTAACAACTCTATGACAAGACACAAAGTAATACCTCTACTAGCTCATGTAGACTTCCACACAATTCTACACAATTAACTCTAGCTATGAACTCAATGCTACTCACAATACAACTGAAATGATTTATAATCCTTTATAGCATAGAAATAGATCTTACAATGTTAGGACAACAAACACAACTCACAACAGATAACTTGAGATTTTTACCAATAACATAACTCTATCAAATCCCTTGTTATTCGTATGAGCTTGTTCTTGCTGATGAAGAGAGGCTTTTTTGCTTTTTAAAATCGTGTTATGCAAACATTAGGTTTTTTCTTGTTAATTGTCTCCAATATAGGATGAACAAAAACAACCTAGGAGTTTCCCATTGATTGAGAGCTTCTACGACTAAGTAGTCGTGCCCACCTACTAGAGCAAGCATGGTAGATTTACACCTATTGTCCATTGACTTGTCCTAGACGACAACCACTCAGAGGATCAGGTTCCTCTTCTTGATTCCTTAATTTGTTAAATCATCAAAACATTAGAATATAGCATATATGTTTCTTTATGAAAAGTTGAAGTATATATATTACTCCTTATCTATCTCAATTTCTATGACTTACTTTTTTTTTAGTCAATTTAAAAAAAATGATATGTTTCTATATTTAGTCATAATTAAAAATACACAATTTATTACTTATAAAATAATTTATGACCACACAAACATCTATCATTTAATTTAAATCATATTTTTTTTAAAAAAAAAAATCTTTATTTCTTAAACTCAGTGCAAAATCAAACTACGACATGAGAGTATGATATTCAACTATAGAAAAGGGGAAAAGGACAAAAGAGTATCATTCTATATCGCTCCGACATAGTTTCGCCAATGGCACATTGACAAATTAAGTAGTAGAGAGTTGATCATGATTATGTGTATGTTTTTTTTCAACTTTAATATTTATCACAACCACAATGTATTAATTAGTGGATTAATTAATAAGATCAACTTAACAAACCACTAAATAAGTTTTATATTAGCAAGAGCACTGAGAATTAATTCTGTTATGAGGTCATTCACCCTTAATGATGCTTTCTCTCTTTCTCCTGTCAAATTCAATTTCTAAATCATTATCCTTTGGAACCATTAAATTGACGGCCCAACCACTTCCTTCTTTTAAGTCTAGCTACTTCACCTCCTCGATTTAAACGCGAAATCTCATGATATTAAATTTATTATTTTAATTATTAGATCATATTCTTAGATGCTAATTTTATTGTACGTGACACCTATTTCTTTTTAATATATTCAAAAAAAGAATTTATATTTTTTATATTTAAAAATAATTTAAGGTGAAACTAATCAGTGGCGGAGCCATATGTAGTTAAGGGGTGTTCAACACGTCAGAAGATTACATTGTGTAGCTAGAATAAAAATATTTTTTTATGTATATATATTACATATTAACACTCATTGACTTTTACACGATTTTATTTCTTTATATTTTTACACCCTTTAGATAAAATTTTAGCTCCGTCACTAAAACCAATTGTCTACAAGACTAATTGATTCTACTTCTTGTTGTAGTTGGTTAGTTGTTGACTTCTTGCTATTGATTTTACTATGTACCATCCTTACTTGGAATAAAGTAACTTAATAAGCCTTTGTAAAATTCATATACATATACACAATGGTGACGTTTTATTATTTCAGATTACTTTAATCTTTGTGATATGACGTATAGTATGACGAGACTATCCATAGAAAAAAAAAATAAACCACGAGGAAATTAATTAACATATTTTGGAGTAATTTATTAACTATATTTATCATTTTCAATACGAGGTTTGCATAACAAGCAATGAATTATTATCACAAACGCAACAAACTTGTGGTGTTCATCAACAACAACCAACTATTAGGCAACTAATTTTACATTTTCTAATTAATTAAATATTGATATTAGAAGTAGCAACTTAAACCAAAAAATTAAAATATCAATATTATTTAGAATTCAAGGTTCAGGATTCAAGACTCACTACATAAAAAGAATTGGATTAAAAATAACAATATTATTTAAGGTTCAGGATTCGAGACATAATGAGGATTGAAAAATCCTTCTCTAAGATTACACCCTTTACATGATCTTTCAAGCTTTTGCAATTCACTATATAAATATCTTCTGTTGTATGCAAATATATTCACATAAAAAGGATATTATCATGTGGTGACTAAAGTCGCTGCAAAGGAACAAGAGTCGCCACTAAGGGTGTGTTTGGTATGGAAAAATTATTTTTCAATTTTCACATGTTTGGTTGGCATAAATGTTTTTCAAATCAATTCATTTTCCTTAAATTTATAAAAAATGACTTCCCTTCCAAAAGAGAGGAAAACATTTTCCAAAATTCCACTTTATCCTTTAATTTTTTTCTTATCCTACCCATATCCCGTACCCGACCCTCCCTATTAAAAAAATTAAATTTTTAAATTTTCTTATTTTTTAAATTTCGAATATATTTTTATCCTTACCACCAAACCAACCTTGCCCACCCTCAAACAAAAAAACAAATTTAAAAATTATTTTTGAAAAATGTTTTAAATTTTTTTTTTTACC